>NW_016821436.1:78779-90535 GCF_001698545.2 Rhinopithecus bieti | reverse complement strand
ACTCTAGACTGATAACGTATGCCTTGCAAATCTATTCTTTATTAGTGAAAGGACATCATAGTTTCTATCAATTCAGTTTGTAAACTTGGGATCTAATTCATGCTATAGAAGTCTGTATCTTTTCTATGTAAAATAACAAAATAGCAATATTTGAAATGAAACGTGATAAATTAATCAGTACGGTAATGATTATTCAAGAAAAGAATTACTGGGAATTATCTTTCATAACGTACAATGCTCACAGAAGAGTAAAGATGATTTGCTTTCTATTTTAAGTATCATGAGAAACAGATATTCTCTTTTCAGTCTTCCTTATTATTTAGTATTTTAAACAAAGCCATAACTCCAAATAACTGCTTACTAACAACATATTTGAGTCAGCCAGAATTTGGTTTGCTCAAGCTGACCTTGACTTTTGTGGCTTCTAGTTTGTCTTTGTTCTCTCACAGTTACACATAAGCTATCTAGTACTGTGTCCTTCTCTGCCTGAATCTCCTTGATATTATAAAACAGACTTCTAAAACCACTGTTTGACTTATTTTCCCAAAATAAATCTTACTTTTAGCTTTATTTTGCTTAGTACATTTCTTTATTTATTTGGGGTTATTAAAAGATGGTTTGCATATTTACTCATTGAACTTCCTGTGCAACCTAACCTAGTTGTAGCTTAACAAGAAAAGATGTGTTTCTACTTATTCTTAATAATCGAAGGATTAAAACAAAATAAACAATAAACCAATCACTTACAGAATGAAAATCAGTAAGTCAATATCTGTTATCTGTCAGATGAAATCTGCAACATTTTTTATGGGTTACCTTGTATCGTTCCTTTAACACTGCCCTCCCCAGCCCTTCCTTTACTCTCCCTCCCCACACACATATCATGAACTTTTAATTGTAAAGGCTCACTATTCCAAGTGTGGTTCTTGAACCAGCAGTATCTGAAAGTATCATTAGGAAGCTGGTTCAAAGTTCAAAATCTTTGGCCCTTACCTAGACATACTAAATCAGAATCTTCATTTCAACAAGTTTCTTCCATTGATTCATATGTACATTAAAGTTTGAAAAGCACTGGTCTAAAGGACAGGGTCTAGTCTTCACTGTGGAAACCAGTGAGCCCCTGTAATCTCTTGTGTGGATAATATGTTACAATGAAAGGAAGTAGCACTGGACTTGAATTAATTTTAAAATGGCATTAAAGCGTAAATATGCCATAGAGATAAAAGATGGTACATGATGAAAACAATTCTGTTACAAATTGTCCAGGGTTTTTGCCTTACATCATAGAAGCATAGAAAACAAAATTATCTTTTAAACCAGAATTCAAAAAAATTATAATCTTTCAATTGCTTATATAGCACATTCTACAAAATAATATTGAAAAACAAATATGCTGTGTTAAAGGCAGATTTTTCTGAGTTAGAAAGATCTAAGTTATTCAGCCTATCTTGACACTTTTACACCATAGAATATTTTCCATCCAGGCTAAAATGTGATATATGTTACTTGGATAGATCTGACCTAAAATCATGTAAGCTGTTTACTTGTAAGGTTAAATAGCTATTTCTTATACTATAATATAAAGTAGTAAGTGTCTCTTATAGCAACCACATGTATTCAAATATAATATTGGCCTTTCCAGAAGAAACATTTGTGAAATAAACCTCCCAATTTTCTCTGAGGTTCCTTATTAAATAAGAACTGTATTTGCTTTATTGTCTAAGATGTTAGAGGCTTTGCAGAGGTTGCATACAATTTAAGAAAAGACTGGTTTCTTATTTTTACTGCAAACTTGAATAACTAAGTAATATTGTAAACATACACAATTTTAATATTTGTTTTAAGAGGAAATTAAAGTCAGAACACAATAAAATATAATTATTGATGAAAGAAGTTATCACTAGTTTTTATTACTATTTAATTATTTGGAAAACATGACGCACGAGCTTTTATTTCTTAATAGTACATATACAGGTATATGTCAGATATATTGCAGGTTAGGTTCCAGATGACTACAGTAAAGCGAATATCAAAATAAAGCAAGTTACATAGACTTTTTGGCTTTCTAGCGCATATAAAAGTTATGTTTACACTACACTGTAGGCTATTAAGTGTGCAGTAGCATTATGTCTAAAAAATGTACATACCTTAATTAAAAATAATGTATTGCTAAATCAGTGCTAATGATCATCTGAGCCCTCAGCGAGTCATGATCTTTTTGCTGGTGGAGGGTCTTGCCTTGATACCGATGACTACTGACTAATTAGGGTGGTGGTTCCTGAAGGCTGGGTGGCTATGGTAATTTCTTAAAATAAGACAACAAAGAAGTTTGCCATGTTGATTGACTCTTCATTTTACAAAAGATTTCTCTGTAGCATGTGATGCTGTTTGATAGCATTTTATCCACTGTAGAACTTCTTTCAAAATTGGAGCCAATACTCTCAAGCCCTGGCATTACTTTAACAGCTAAATTTGTGTAATATTCTAAAGTCTTTGCTATCATTTCAACAATGTTTAGCCATCTTCCAGGAATAGATTCCATCTCAAGAAATCACTTTCTTTGCTAATCCATAATAAGTAATTCTTCATCCATTAAAGTTTTATGATGAAATTGCAGCAATTCAGTCACATCTTCAGGCTCCACTTCTAATTCGTGTTCAATTTCCACCACATCTGTAGTGACTTCCTCCAATGAAATCTTAAACCCCACGAAGTCATCTATCAAGGTTAGAATCAGTTTCTTTTAAATTTTTTGGTAACGTTGATATTTTTAAATCCTCCTATGACTTACGAATACTTTTAATGACATCTAGAATGGCGAATCCTTTCCAGAATGGTTTCAATTTGCTTTGCCCAGATTTATCAGAGGAATAACTATGGAAGCCATAGCATTATAAAATATATTTCTTAAGTAATAAGAATTGAAAGTCAAAATTACCCCTTGATCTATAGGCTGCAGAATGGGTGTTGTTAGCAGGTATGAGAACAATATTAATCTTTTTGTATATTTCCATCAGAGCTCTTGGGTAACCAGGTGCATTGTCAGTGAGCAGTAATGTTTTAAGAGAAATCTTGTTTTCTGAGTAGTAGTCTCAACGGTGGGCTTAAAATATTTAGTAAACCATTCTGAAAATAGATGTTGTATCATGCAGGCTTTTTTTTTTCTATTTATAGGGCACAGGCAGAGTAAATTTAGCAAAATTCTTATAGGCTCTAAGATCTTAGGAATGGTAAATGAATTCCGGCTTTAACTTAAAGTCATCAACTGCCTTAGCCCCTAACAAGAGAATCAATATGTTCTTTGAAGCTTTGAAGCCAAGAATTGACTTATTCTCTCTGGCTATCAATGTCCTAGATGGCCTCTTCTTCCAGTAGAAGGCTGTTTAATTTACATTAAAAAATTTTTATTGAGTGTAGCCACCTTCATCAATTATTTTAGCTGGATCTTCTGGATAACTTGCTGCAGCTTCTCCATCAACACTTGCTACTTCACATTGCACCTTTTATGTTACAGAGATGGCTTCTTTCCTTGAACCTCATGAACTAACCTCTGTTACCTTCCAACTTACCTTCTTCAAGTTCATCACCTCTGAACCTTCACAGAATTGAAGAGCGTTAAAGCCTTGGTCTGTATTAGGCTTTGGCTTAAGGGAATGTTGCGGCTGGTTTGATCTTTCCAGACCACTCAAACTTTCTCCATATCAGCACTGAGGTTGTTCCCCTTTCTTATTGATATGTTCACTAGAGTAGCAGTTTTAATTTCCTTCAATACCTTTTCCTCTGCACTTACAACTTGTCTGACTGTTTGGCAAAAGAGGCCTAGGTTTTGGCCTATCTCAGCTTTTGAAATGCCTTCCTCACTAAGTTTGGTCATTTCTAGCTTATGACTTAAAATGAGAGGCATGCGATTCTTCCTTTCACTTGAACACTTAGAGGCCATTGTAGGGTTATTAATTAGCCTAATTTCACCTAGGCATGGTGGCTCACACCTGTAATCCCAGCACTTTGGGAGGCCGAGGCAAGTGGATCACCTGAGGTCGGGGGGTTGAGACCAGTCTGACCAATATGGTGAAACTCCATCTCTACTAAAATATATATATATACAAAATTAGCCAGGTGTGGTGGCACACACCTGTAGTGCCAGCTACTCAGGAGGCTGAGGCAGGAGAATTTCTTGAATCTGGGAGGTGGCGGTTGCAGTGAGCCAAGATCATGTCACTGCCCTCCAGCCTGGGTGACAGAACAAGACTTCATCTCAAAAAATATAATATAATATAATATAATATAATATAATATAATATAATATACCTAATTTCAACATCGTTGTCATTGTTGTGTCTCAGGGAGTAGGAAGGCCCAAGGAGAGAGAGAGATAGGCGGAATAGCTGGTTGGTGGAGCAGTCAGAACACACACAATATTTATCTATCAAGTTTACTGTCTTATATTATTGTGTGTGGCACTCCAAAACAATTACAATAGTAACATCTCATATCACCAATAGCAGATCACCACAATAGATACAATAAAAATGAAAAAGTTTAAAATATTGTGAGAATTGCCAAAATGTGGCACAGAGACACAAAGTGAGTCCATGCTGTTGGAAAATGGCACCTACTTAATTGTTTAATGCAGAATTGCCATCATTCTTCAATTTGTAAAAAATATAAAACGAAACAAAAGCTCTCACAATATCTTCCAAGTGCAATAAAGCAAAGCACTATAAAATAAGTTATGTCTATATACAAAGAATCCTTCTCTGTATGAGTTTTGATGAGTTTTGGTTGTTGTTATATTTTCTTTAATTGCATTACTTTCACTGTATGGGATACCATTGTGAACTGCTGGTAGATTGCCACTGTCTGCTATGATTTATTTTATTCTATGTCTTGAAGCTCAGGTGACCAAAATTATTTTCATGTGCCATTCGCTAATATTACTTTAACAAATATTGCAATACCTATTACATGAAGAATGTAAGTTTAATAATAGGAATGCAATAGGAAATAAAATATCTCTACCCACAACTCATATTCTAATTGGAGACGAAGGTCAAGTAAAAATATAATTATTTTTATATATTAGAATCCTTGAATCATCATAGGCAAATATGAAAGGTACACTGAACTTCTGTGCATCAGATCAATTTTTTATTGCCTTATTCTCTGCAACACAAGGTTAGGAATAATCTCCTAACACTCTTATATGGGTCACCTGGATTATAAATTTACATGGCTATTTTGTAAGATATTTGGCCACTTCACAAGTGTTTTGAAGTAAGTGTTAAATCATTTATTTTGAAACAATAGTTCCACACCTAGGAATTTCTATAGATAACAATTAGACGTGTGCACAAAGAGATACGTAAAAGAATATTCACTCCAGTATTGTTTGTGATAAAGAGAAAATGCCACAGCTACATAATGCTATGCTACCATTAAGATGATGTTGTAGAACATATTTAATGGCATTGAAAGGTATAAATAATATATTAAATGATAAATTTACAAAAGAAAGTGGATAACATTATCTCTCTTTTGAAAGAAAATATATGTGTATGGATGTGTCTAGAAAATTTCAAACAACATATGTATCAAAATACCTCTAGATGGTAATATTGAGAAAAAAATGGGAAAATTTCCTATTTTCTTTTATATATATTGCATATATATCTTCCTAAGAATAAATATACTAATTTTTATGATTTGATACTTCATAGAGGACATTTTGTTTCATATTTATCCCTATGGATGAATTCTAAAATTATTTATAGATCATCTCCTGCACAGAGGCAAATCTTTACAGGCATAATATCTATATTTTTCTATCTCTTGCTCTTCTTTCTTCACTTGCTACACCTCTCCCCTGATCCTATCATCCCAAGAATGGATTATAATATTTATCCCCAAGTGTCCTAAATATTTCATTGAAGTATTTTGAAATTGCCAAAATTTGAAAATATTTATTGATTCTATTTCCAGTATATTTAAAACATTCCCATATCTGGTCTCATTGCATTTTATTTTCCCAAATTGTCTTAGCTAAAAAAACACTAAGTTTACTTCAGTATAAGAAAAACTGAGTCTCATATAAGTTTCCAGACATCCCAGGAAGTGCAGGAAGTGGTTATTAACTCAAAATCTTCACAGTATTTTTGTGACTCTCTTGCCACAGCATGAGTGAAATATTTCTCACTGATATTTTCCTCTATCATGTGAGAAAGGCATATTACTATTTCTCTGTATGCAGGACATATTTTTTCAATGTAAATTTGGGTGGTTAATGAAACTTGCTCATTCCATTTTCTTAAAAGCTAAGCACTTATAAATATTTTCATGATTCTCATTATGATTTACTGTATCTAAATATTCTTTTTAAATCCAGTAATAATATAGACTTAGGTACCATTAAGTTAACAAGCATATATTAATCCCCTACTACAAGATAGCATAATATCAGGAATATTGGGAAAACAAATAAATATGAAAAAAAGAAAACACTGGATTGGAGCTCTGAGAGGTCATCAAGGTGGCTGACTAGAAGCAACCAACACTCATCTCTACAAAGAAGTACCAAAACAACAGATCGATAACCACAAGTCAAATGGAAGGTCTAGCGAACACTGGACTTCACCAAGAAAGTGACAAAGACCCTCTGAGGCACAGAAATGTAAGATGGCAGCATAGAGAAGGGAAGCAGCCAACCAGGATTAGCTCAAAGTCAACAAACTCCTCATTTTGGGGAAAACTTAAACTGTACATCTCCAGCAATCCACATTTCTACCACAGATGCCTGCAATCCTAATTAGAGGGGAGCCCCTCAGTAATCACAAGCCCTGAGCTTATTATAGAGAGCTCCCTAGAGTCCACATGACTCCATTATCCCAGACAGGGAATTCACACTGGGTCCGACTCACACCCCAGAACCCAGGCTGCAGCAGCACAGTGCCATTTTGAGAGCAAAGCCACCACCAGGTGACATCATGCTCTGGGCCAAATAGCCCCTGCATTTCCACATGCCTAGGTCCACACTGACATCTTCCTACATCCACCCAGAGGGCTACAGTATAACAAAACCAGCGGGAATCAATAATGCTGCTGTGTCCCCAACATCTGAACCCATGCTGTTTATTACATGACAGAAAGGAGGATGTTTGGCACGTCAGGGAGGCTGCCCTCAGGACATAGGGAACTAAAGCACATGCTCCCCAGAACCTGAGACTTGCCTGCCTGGGGCAGCAGCCACTGACATTGACCCGGCCCAGTCCAGCAGCAGAACCACCCTACATCTGTGCACTGCCCAGAAGACCAAGGACTGGTCCACCCAAGGCCCAATCTCTCCATTACCGGTGCCCACGTGCACTCACCAGTGGCCTGAGGACTGCACATGTGACATGCCCATCCCCAGAAAAATCACTCCACAGCCTCCACAGGAAAACCATACCCTGAGCCACTGAGGGATTCACAGTAAGCAATGTTAATTACAACTGAAGAAATCATACAGAGACTACACTACATCAGGCACTAGAACCCAGAGCCAAAGCATCCTACCCAACTGACGCTACAGACAAATCTACAAAAAAACAAAAACAACCAACCAAACAAACAAAAAACCACCTCCTCCTCTGTAAGCTACTTAATAAAACTAGAAGAAACAACTGTTAAACTAGATACACAGATATCAACATAGGGATAGGCTGGGCATTGTGGCTTACGCCTGTAATCTCAGCACTTTGGGAGGCCGAGATAGGTGGATCACCTGAGGTCAGGAGTTCGTGATCAGCCTGGTCAACATGGTGAAACCCCATCTCTACTAAAAATACAAAAATTTAGTTGGGCGTGATGGCGGGTGCCTGTAATCCCAGCTACTTGGGAGGCTGAGGCAGGAGAATCACTTGAACCCAGGAGGCGGAGGTTGCAGTGAGCTGAGATCGTGCCATTGCACTTCAGCATGGGCAACAAGAGCGAAACTCCGTCTCAAAACAAACAAACAAATAACATAGGGACACAAGAAACATAAAAAAGTAAGGAAACATGCCACCTCCAAAGAAAGACAATAATTCTCCAGCAACAGATCTTAAAGAAAAGGACATATATTAAATGACTGAAAAGAAATCCAACGTTATGATTTTCTAAAACTCAGTGAGACACAAGAGAACACAGAGACAATACAAGGAAATCAGAAAAACAATTCATGATCTAAATGAGAAATTCAACAAAGAGATAGATACTAAAAAGAACCAAATAGAAATCTTGAAACTGAAGAATTCAGTGAATGAAATTAAAAATAGAACAGATAATTTTAACAATAGACTGGATCAAGCAGTAGATAAACATTCTGACCTTGAAGAAAGGTGTTTTGAAATAACCCAGTCAGACAAAAGAGGAAAAGAAATGAAGAGAGCTCATGTGACATATAGGATAAAATTAAGCGAACAAACAGAGGGTCATTTCTTCCCAAATATCACATTTCAAAGGGTGGTGACTGGCAGTAAGACATAAGCGAGTTTCCCTCTCTCATATATGTGAAAATCCATTCTATAGGAGGATGGAGGTAGGAGGTAATATGTGCGTGTACATGAACATGTGTGTGAATTCTCCTGACAAGATGTAGGTAAAAGTATAGTTTTTGTCTCAGATAATGACCCCTACCCCTAGCTCAACAAGTTGATTTGTAATTGAGCTTTAGAGAGAGAGGAGCTTTAGGCAGAAAGACGAGGATGATCCTTTGATTTGCACAATGAATACATGAGTTTCATGTAATTGAGGTCTTCAGCTAAAGCAGTGCTCTTTAGGTACTCTGAGAAGCTACAACGTCAGGAACAGGAGATAACGACACAGGGTTCAGTATTAGCACAGCCAGGTGGGAGAACGTTCCTTCTCTTGCACTGTTGCAGGCCATAAGCATTAGTGAAGGGATTTCAGGTGGAGAAATGGAAGGGGTACATTTGAGACTATCACTGGGGATATTCAAACATATCTCAGAGAGATCTAGGGGAAAGGAGTTGGAAGTTCAGCCTCAGCAGATGGGGTGAGAATTATTAAAACTGTGTTAATAATAGGATTACATTTTAATCCATCAGTTAATGAAGGCTGGGAAACTTGGTTAGAATTAAATGCTTTCATTTCTTTCTCTAAACACTTTTGTAATATAGGTAGATTTTATCCCCATTTTACAGGTAAAACCAAATAAAACTGGCCCCTGTAGCATAAAATAACTTGACCAAGGTCATTCTGACTGTTACAAACCCAGTGTTGTTGTGCTGTTTGAATATAGTTGTGTAAAAGCTCATAATACTGCATTCCTTAAAAATAATTATTGAACATTTATTACATACGATGCTCTTTCCTCAACAGAACAAACACACTCAGCCATGCTCTCAGTTTCCTAGCATCCAGTTTGCATTTAGCAAGATTCCGAAATGCTTTTGGTGTAAGATAGGGGAAGTGGACCAAGTGTGAGATTCAGTACAATTTTTAATCTTAGAAAACATAACAGTGTCTATCTAAGAAAATGCTTATACATTTTTTCACATAAGCTACAAATAGACATTCATTTTGATATTTTAGTATTTCAATTTCTATGGCTACTAATCTTACCCCCAAATTAAACTTGTCTGTTCTCTGTGTATGGCTTAACCCTGGGGAAGAAACTTGTGACATGGAGTTTAAATTTATATCAGTGCCTATCATATTTAATTTTGCCCTGTTGTTTTCATGTGTAGTATAGAATGTTATGCTCTTTTAACAATTTGTGCTATTTACTAAGGCACACTTTAAACAATGAGGAACAATATGAAAATAATTTAGAATTAGCACTAGTCCTGTGGTACACACTTACTTTTCAGATTCAAGTAAACCTCTTCAGTTTTCTGAAAACAAATGTTGCAGAAAAAAGAAAATATGCAAAACTATGAAGCCAACACAAACATACACATATTCTAAGACCACATTGCTATGATTGCCAAGAAGGCAATAAAAAATGCACTGATTAGGGGTCTGCTTATATTTCTAGTGCCACTGGAACAATTAACTTTGTTCATTAAAGTTCTCTGTCATTATTACAGCCATTTGTGGCTTTTGATTAATGGTATTTGATGTTACAAAACTACATCTGGGTGGTATATATATTTAATAAAATAGAATCAGTTATAATTTTTATATGTAATGTTTGTTGCCAAAGAAGAGGGTCTCCCTTGTTCTGAGGAATAATTATTGATCACAAAAGAACTATAAATGGAAATTTAATTCATTATTTGGCCTATGGTTCTTCCCTGCTGAGGACATTATCCTTATTCTGTCTCATGTATAAATGAATTTTAAGGATGAGATGGCTTAGAAATGAATAGTATTATTTCAGCAGAATTTTTGTTATGCTCTATCCTTACTCATTATCATTATAATTATGATTGAAAATTATATCCCATATCTTTATAATCTCTTTACTAAATATAGAAATATTCTTTTAAACAAGGTAGACTAGAGTATTTGAGAAAAACTGCATAGTACTTAAAATATCTTTAGGTGTCAATCATTGTTTTATCCCTTGCTGGTGGGGTGATACTAGACAAGTTACTCAAACTCTCTGTGCCTCAATTTCTTGGTTGTAAAATAATGATAACAATAATACATGGGGATACTCCAAAGATCAAATGAAATGATGAATGTAACATGCTAACAAAGGAGCATAGGCCATAGTGTGGATAGTAGTTTACACTATTGGTTTCAATTTTTCACCCCTCCTTTCGACATGTATATTCATCAGGGTTCTCTAGAGGGACAGAACTAATAGGATATATTAGTTTATTAAGTTAATAAAGGGGAAGTTATTAAATATTAACTCACATGATCACATGGTCCCACAATAGGCCCTCTGCAAGCTGAGGAGCAAGGAGAGCCAGTCTGAGTCTCAAATCTGAAGAACTTGGAGTCCGATGTTCAAGGGCAGGAAGTGTGCAGCACAGGACAAAGATGTGGGCTGGGAGGCTAGGCCAGTCTCTCTTTTTCACATTTTTTCTGTCTGCTTGTATTCTAGCCAGGCAAGCAGCTGATTAGATGGTGCCCACCCAAATTAAGGGTGGGTCTGTCTTTCCCAGCCCACTGACTCAAATATTAGTCTCCTTTGGCAACACCCTCACAGAGACACCCAGGATCAATACTTTGCATCCTTCAATCCAATCAAGTTGGCACTCAGTATTAACCATCACATCATGTAACTTTTCAGTTCCTTCCACTAAAGGGATAATGTATATCTTCCTTCCCCTTGGCTTTGACCCATAGAATAAACAGAAAGTTAGTGTTCTGGATCTTAGCCTAAGCCTTGAAGTTTCGTATGTTTCACTTACACATTTATGCCTCTGCTAATCCTAAGAAAAGAATATTATTTTGTTAATACAGCTAATGGAAAGGACTTAGTCCAGGCAACCCATTACCTGCAGTGAGAAATAGGGCCACCCTAGCTCCCACAGACTGAAAAAGAAATAAATTGAACCTACCTCCAGATTAGGCAGCACCCATGCAGCCCAAAACACATGAATAATAATAGTTTATTGTTTTAAACCACATGGAGGTAGTTTTTTATGCAGCAAAAATTGACAGATACAGTATACAATTAGATTAGCTATTGTTGTGGTTATCATTTACTATTGTTTGAAAGGGAAGCCCAATAAAAATAAACAAAGCAAAGCAGTATGATCATTAGTAAGGTACAGAACTCTGTTTTCTAAACATGAGGTTTTAAAGAAATAATGTTTTACCTA
>NW_016821436.1:59751-76715 GCF_001698545.2 Rhinopithecus bieti | reverse complement strand
TCTGTTTGAAACAACAAAGGTTTAATTATTGCACATGCTATGTGTATCACAGGTTGGTAGAGGAGCTCTATTCATTATAATGTTGAGGGCCCTAGGCTGATAGAGATCCCAAATTGGCACATACTCCCCTACTTATCATGCCAGGAGGGAGCAACTCTGGAGGTTCTTGAACCAGCGATTCAATACCTAACCCCTAAAGTGACACGTATCATTTCTGACTACAATTAATTGATTGAAATGGTCACATAGCCACACCCAACTTTAAGGGATGGAGAAGAAAATACATTCCCAAGTGCCTGGAAGGAGACGGGAAATGGAATATTTAGGCACATTAATAATTTCAGTAACATGACACTGCATTTGTATATTTGTCCCATTGTATATTTGGAACGATTTGCAATGTCCAAATCATTTGGACATTGACCAAATGATTTGCTAATGTCATATTTCTAACTAAAGGAAGAAAAAACAAAATCCTCTCAGGAATATTCACTAACTGGCAGAAAATGAGACATTAAAACCTTCCTGGAAAAATATGTTGTGTGTGTGTGTGTGTGTGTGTACGTATCTGTGTGTTATCACTGCATGCCCTATGATTGACTAAAAGTTCTTCTATATATTTATATATTCTTTATTTGGAGCTGGATTGAGTTGAGGCTAGATATATGGGTACTCAGTAGGATAGTTTATTAAAAGGGGACCTTAAAATTTAATGAAAATATAAAGTATTGGAGAAAAACATATTTTCCAGAACCCCTTTTTAGAAGAATGTTAAATACAATTACAGGGCTTATTTTGTTTTGGGAAGCTACTTGGGGTATGACTACTATAATGAATTTTTTTTAAATAACCATAGGTGATCACTACATAATTTACTAAGAACGGGGAACCAATGAACTAGATATGGCTGCTATCAGCCAGTGGGGCATGAGCCAGGGATTTCTGACAAGCAGATTTGCCTGTCTTCTGTCCTATGCCCACATAACAGTCAACTTGCCCTACAAATAAAAACTGAACAAATATTAAAAGAGTAGTGGTTTGTATAAGTCAAATCGTTCATCCTGTGGTTGAGGTATTATATTGCCCATTAATCTCCAGAATATGACTTTGCTGATTTGACTCTCTAAATAGCAACTACCTCCTTCCTCACCATTCCACGCAGTGTATCCCATCAAATATCATACAGCTGGTCCCAGACAAAAGAACAACATTGTTAAGTCAATTATATTGTGAATTAATACATTAGGCCTATATAAGAAAATATAGCTACATAAAAAGCAAAATGCAGTGAATATAAATGGTCTTACCCTCTAGCCATTTATCCCTCTCTTATTTTCCATTTCATAGGGACTGAATTCCTAGTAATCATAATTGAAAATTTTTATGATGGTTGTAATTTGCCTAAAAAATAACTCAGTATAGATGGTGTGTGTATTTTAACCGGGAATTCCCATTCCAGGGACAGTCACATATCACTTTTTCATTGAGGACACCTGCTCCACTCCAGAGGCAATGATCACAAACATATTAGCTGTGTTTGTCTTTGGTCATATCCAGCTGTTTTAGCAATCACCATATTTCATATCAGAAGTGGGTTTTCATGGATTGAATTAGTGGCTACCTTATTAATTAGCATGACATGTTAGAAATGATTTTTCTTTGGTAAAATTAAAAGTTTTCAACTTGTATGAATTGTCTAAATTAGTGTAAAGACACTCCTCAATCTCATATAAACAGGACATAAAAATCCAGCAAAATTAGCAGCTTCTACCCTTAGAGTTTGTGCCAAAGACTTGGTCTGTAAACTTTTCTGTATCAAGCCTGTGCGTTAGAGGATTTTGGTTGCCTGATGTTGTTAAGAGTAACTGAGTCCTACTTCTGGGATGCTGTTCGGTGTTGAGAGGGTCAAAGCTCCTGAAATAACAGACAGCTGGGATTTCATCAAGCTTATAGAACAAGCTGTATGAACCATGTTTTCCTCTTTGCTAATAAACACCTCTATTATAATAGAGCTTGTTCAAGGACTTGACTTCATACAAACCTGGTTGCAATGTTTGAGGGAAGTAGCTAGCTTTTATTCATATAGAAGATTCAGTTGGCTACTGTTATTTGTTAAAAGTAAGCAAACAAAATGAAACCCTAAGAATTCTGCATGTTCAATTTTTCTTAAGTTCATGCCCAGCATACTTAAATGTAAATTAATATTAATATTAACATCAATATTAATTAATAGTATCTCCATTTTTACTACTTGACATAGAGTAGTAAAAGTTGACCTCATTTACTACAGTGGTCTTTAAAAAATATGTTATTGTAGTAGTTTACATTGNGAAGACATTGAATTAGGGTTTTAATGAATGACATACACATAAATATGAATAAAGTTTGTAAAAATAATAAAAAATCACGAATTCTTAGATACCTGCATAAAATAAGGACCACTTCCATACCTCATTCTATGAAGTCAACATCACCCTGATACCAAAACCTGGAGAAGACACAGTGAAAAGGAAAACTACAGGCCAATAGCCCTGATGAACACAGAAACAAAATCCTCAATGAAATGGAAAAGGAATCCAGCAACACATTGAAAGATTAATTCACCATGATGAAGTAGGCTTCATTTCTGATATGCAAGTTTGGTTCAACATATGTAAATTAGTAAATGTGATTTACCACATACACAGGATTAAAACAAAATCATATGATCATCTCAATAGATGTGGTAAAAGCTTTTGATAAACTCCAACATCCCTTCACAATAAACACCATCAATAAATTAGGCACCGAAGGAACATACCTCAAAGTAATATGAGTCATGTATGTCAAACCCACAGCCAACATCATACTGCATGGGAAAACTGGATGCATCCCCTTGAGAACTGGAATAAGACAAGGATGTCCACTCTCACCACTCATATTCAACATAATACTAGAAGTCCTTGACAGCACAATCAGTCAAGAGAAATAAATTAAAGGCATATAGATAGAAAAGAAGAAGTTAAACTATATCTCTTCATGGAAAGTATGATTCTATACATGGAAAACAGTAAAGACTTCACCAACAGGTGCTTGGAACTGACAAACAAGTAAAACTTCAGGATACAGAATGAATGCATGAAAATCAGTAGCACTTCTATACACCAATAACATTCAAGCTGAGAGCTAAATCAATAATGCAACCAATTTACAATAGATGCAAAAGATAAAATAAAATACCTAGGAATACATCTAACCAAGGAGGTAAAGGATCTCTACAAGGAGAACTGCAAAACACTGCTAAAATTAATCATAGATGACACAGTCAAATGGAAAACATTCCATGCTCATGAATTAGAAGAATCAATATCATTTAAATGGCCATATGGCTCAAAGCAATTTACAGATTCAGTGTTGTTCCTATTAAACTACCAACATCATTTTCACAGAACTAGAACAAAACTATTCTAAAATTCATATGGAACCCTAAAAGAGCCCGAATAGCCAAAACAATCCTAAGGAAAATGAACAGAGCTAGAGGCATCACATTATCTGACTTCAAACTATACTACAAAACAACAGTAATCAAAACAGCATTGTCCTGGTACAAAACAGACACATAGACCAATGGAACAGAATAGAGAACCCAGAAATAAAGCTGCACCCCTACAGCCATTCGATCTTCAACAAAGTTGGTAACAAATAAGCCCACGAGGAAAGTACTCTCTATTCCATAAATGGTGTTGAGATAGCTGGCATATGCAGAAGAATGAAACTGGACCCCTACCTTTTGCCATATGCAAAATTAACTCAAGATGAATTAAAGATTTAAATATAAGACCTTANTATGAAAAAATGCTCAACATCACTAATCACCAGAGAAGTGCAAATCAAAACCTTAGTACAATATCATCTTGCACCAGTCAGAATGACTATTAGTAAAAAGTCAAAAAACAACATTCTGGTGAGGCTGCAGAGAAAAGGAAACATTTACATACTGTTTGTGGGAATGCAAATTAGTTCAGCCACTGTGGAAAACAGTTTGGAGATTTCTCAAAGAACTTAAAACAGAACGACCATTTGACTCATCAATCCCATTACAGGATATGTATCCAAAAGAAATTAAATCATTCCTCCAAAAAGACACATGCACTCCTATGTTCATTGCATCACTATTCACAATAACAAAGACATGGAGTCGACTTAGGTGCCCAACACTGGTGGATTGGATAAAGAAAATGTAATACATATACACTACGGAACACCATGCAGCCACAAAACAAAAGGATAAAATCATGCCCTCTGCAGCAACATGGATGCAGCTGGAGGCTGTAATCTTAAGTAAATTAACACAGGAACCAAAAACCAAATATCGCATATTCTCACTTATAAGTGGCAGCTAAACACTGGGTACTCATGGACACAAAGATAGCAACAACAGACACTGGGGACTACCAGAGGAGGGAAGAAGTAGGGGACAAAGGTTGAAAAAATAACTATTGGGTACTATGTTCTGTACCTGGTTGATGGGATCCATCGCACCCCAAACCTCAGAATCAAACAATATATCCAGGTAACAAACCTGCCAATGTAACCTCTAAATCAGAAAGTTGAAATGATTAAAAAAGAAATAATATTTGCCACTGCACCAAGTTTAAAAAGCAAGGTACAGAGACAAACCATTTTGCTCAAAATTATTCCTCAAGTAGTCCAAAGACCGACAATAATTTATTGTATCAATAAATTAACTTTTTCCCAAAGAACTTATGCATCTCTTGTGTGCCAGGGATGGTGGTATACACAGGGGATACTGTGATTAACATATTTATTAATATTTAAGTTAAATAAGCATTATATAAACATACATATATATAGTTGTATATAGTTATTGTTGTTGTTTCCTCTGTTTTGAAGTTGGTTGATTAATGTACCAGTCACTCTTTTATGACTGCTTCAGAAAAGAGTGTCTCTAGGGTAAGCAAAAAAATAATGCAGGATATGAGTGTCTGAAAGCTGGTTTTGTCCAGGGTGAAGGTTAGGGAATTGTTAATCTTCTTGAAGAATCTGACAAATAGAAACACAGTATATGTTTGTATCATCAGCATTCACTTTTTAAAAAGTTTTCAATTAGCTGAGCCATAATATTAATGGAATATTTAAAAATGACTTCCTTTACTAAGAGTTAGCTTATTAGGATTGTTTTTATAGGATGCTAGGATTATTTTTTATGCTACTTCTAGTTAGAGTTCTTTTGTAAATAAATATGATTTAGATAACTTCTTCCTATAGTATTTTGTAGGTTTCTATTTTATTTATATCTATTTTATTCAAATCAGAAGTTTTTGGAGGAAGACACAAAGCATTTTTGTACTTACTACATATGTGACATTGTGATTGACTCAAAATATGTGATCAATATATATTTTCTAGGAATAAATGGATATCTAGAAATGACTCCTTTCCAGATACTAAGATAAAGAGTGACCCTTTTAAATTTTATTTACAGAATACTAAAAAATAAATCATGTTATTTATATCTAAAAAGAGAGGAGATGCAAATGTGGTTATATTATTTGAATAATGCATGATTATTTGGCATAATGTGACAATGAATTGATCTCACTCTGCAGAAATGTTACTTATGAGCTTTTCTTATTTTCTTAAAATTTTGAGGAATAAAAATATATTACAGTGCACAAGTACGAGCAGATGAATACATCCTTATTCATAAATATTTAGATATTGATTTGATGAGAAAAATATAAGATTACAATGTATGTCACAGTCTTTCTATGTAAGTGTATAACTGTATTCTTCAGTTGTTGCTAGTGCAGATATGATGTCTTTAAAAGTCTTTTATTACAGCAATGCATTTCCCCAAGGAGGAGTATTCATAAATATATGAATCAAGGTGATGCATTTGGCTGATATTATATTCTTGTCTTCCTGGATTTGTTTTCATGACTTACAAAACACTTTACAACAAAATGAGCCAACAGGAATAGCCATATTGAAGTAGACAAATAATTCAGTTATTCTGGAAACTATTACATGAATATGGAGGCGTTTTTGTTATTTTTATTCTTATAACCAGAGAAATACATACTTGAAACAAAATTATTACTCTAAGTGATTAGTCTGTCTCCCAAATAATCTAAAATTAAAGCTTATCCTTTCAGAATTCTTCAGACTATGGTCACCTGGAAAAAATTTTCCATCCAAATCTAAACATATCAGCTTCATACCAGCTTAATCATGAATCTGTCTTTATGACATTAGAAATATTCATTTAAAATATTTTATCATTTTCAGTTCAGAATAACTTGATCAATTTAGATGAATTAAACAATTAATCTGAAGATCTAAAAGTTTTAAGCAATTTGATAGTCTATGATCTATCTGATTTCTTTTAACCTTTCAATTGGATGAAACTTTTGTCCTTGATTTTGTTTATTTTGCCCAACATTTCAATGATTTCATTTTTTGAATCATTTTGGTCTGAAATAATAATAGTATGTCAGGTCCTCATCATTCTTTGTAACTACATATTCTGTCCTCATCCCTGCTGATGCATGACTGAGTAGTGGAAGTAATTGAATGCTCTCAAGTTATAAGAATTGACAAAATGACCTAGCAACTAATTGGTGAATCTCGGAAGTGGATGCCTGTTTCGCAGTTTGATTCTAATCAAGTTTCTTTGCCTTGAAACATCAGTTTCTGAAGGTCCATGAGGGCAGGGGCTTCATCTATTTTGTTCACAACTATACATTCAAGACTCAATCACTCGCTAACTTAGAATAGACATTTAATAAATACTATTGAAGGAATGAATAAAAGGAATTGTAGCAATTAGTTGCTTCAGTCAGTGAAATAATGAATTGATGCTTACATTTTGTAGTCAGATTTTAAAACCATCTTAAAAGTGTTTATGTCATAATGACTCAAAGCCTTTGGCGTTAGAAAGAGTAGGCTATGTGGTCTCATATAACTTATTTAGCATCTAATTTCTCTCTCACTCTCTCTCTCTCGACAGTATCTCTCTGTTGCCCGGGCTGGAGTGCAGTGGCAAGATAATAGTTCACTGAAGCCTCAAAATTTTAGGCTCAAGTGATCCTCCCACTTCAGCCAACTCTTAGGCTCAAGTGATCCTCTCACCTCAGCCTCCCAAGTACCTGGGATTGCAGGTGTGCACCACCACCACGCCTGGCTTTTTTTTTTTTCTTTTAGTGGAGAAGAGTTCTCCCTGTGTTGCCCAAACTTGTCTCAATCTCCTGGCCTCAAATGATCCTCCTGCCTTGGCCTCCGAAAGTGCTGGGATTGTAGGCATGAGCCACCATGCCCAGATAATTTTTGTCATTTGTAAAGGAAAATACTAATTGTGTTATGAGGATTAAATGGGATAAGAAATAGATTATGTCAATCACGTAGTTATCACTCTATTCGTGGTAGGTATTATATTTATTATGGACAGAAATTTAATTTGTTTGAGAATTCACTCTCAGAAGCTGGTATTAGAGCAATTCATTTTATACTAACTTCATCCTACTGTTAAAAAGTGTTGGAAATTGAAGAGCAAAGCATTTGGTAAGGACTATGAAAAGACATAAAAATGGAAGAAAAGAAAAAATGAGCTGGCAGCCATTTAATTTTTAAAAATCTGTGTCAAAGTTAGGGTTTTGGCATGCCATACTTGTAGGATTTCTGAAATGAAATGATTATCTGGTGTTACCATGTATACTTTCATTTCTAATATCCTAAAATTATTTTATTAAGAAAATACTAATGACAATTCTATACATGCCAATGGAGAAGATAACTTTGGCAATTATCAAAAATAGTAAAGCAAAATAGTTGTGTTAAATGCTAATATCTGAAGAGATTTAAATATTCAGTGCTGTCCAACATAACTGTCTGTGATGACGGAAAAGGTACATATCTGTGCTATCCAATACAGTAGCCACGAGCCACATGTGCCTATTCAGTATGGGAAAATGATAAACTTATTTTCAAATTTTACTTAATTTTAATTATGTTAAATGTAGACCACCATATGTAGATAGTGGCTACCGTATTCGACAACACAGATCTAGATATATGCCCCATGTTCACTTTCCTTTTTGGCAAAACCATAAACATAGGATCAAGTTTTGTCAATTACAGAGCTTTCATATTCTGAGGCTAATAAACCTAAAATAAAATATATTATACATACTTTTCCATGTAAATTCTACTATTATTCCACTATTATTGTATTCATAAGGCCTTGTTCTTTATTTAAGTAAATGTCATTAATTGAGTAAATTACTATGGACTGGGATAAAATATATAGAATTTAGTATTTAGTTTCAATTGCTATAAGGGGAAAATATGAGAAAAGTTTTACTCAGAACTGGGGATTTTCTTCTTCAAAGGAAAAACACTTCTTCCTTAATTACCCTACCAATCTCTCTCTTCACTTCTAGTATTCTCCCCACTCTGAGGAAATAAACACTTTTTATGGTACAGAATGACAAACTATATAGTGTACACATTAATTTATTTTTAGTAAATGCCACTGAGATTTAATCAATTACTGTGTTGCCTTTATTACCGTATTTAGGAAAGGTGAATATACACACACACACATACACACACAAACACAGAGTACAATATCATGGTTTTTATGTTTTATGTCTTTAGTCATAGTCCCATATTCTCATTTTGCCTTAAGATTTTATCTTCCATAACAGGATTTCTTTCTTTCTTTCTTTTTTTTAACAGACAGAATCTCGCTCTGTCACTCAGGCTGGAGTGCAGTGGTGCAATCATGGCTCATTGCAGCCTGGACCAACTGGCCTCAGGGGATTCTCTTGCTTCAGTCTCCCAAAGGGTTGGGATTACTGTGTGAGCCACCATACCTGGCCAGAAAATATTTTTAAGGGAATATTTTACAAACTATATTGAGTCCCAAAATGTCCAGAGATCTGAAATGAGGTTACTTAGGTCTCATATCTAAAAGCAAGAGTCCTGGAAAGCAAATAGGAATCATCCAATATCCCTAATTCTCTTACCTCAATCTGAAAGCATTCCTACAGTTCTTGATCAGGGGTAAAAAACAGGTTTCAAACTATTTCCATGTTAATAAGAGCAGTTGACAATGACTGCTTAGAGAGTCATATTGATCCAAACACTGCAGCTTCATCCTCAGATTTTCGTGGAGACATTTGCCATCTCTGTACCATTTTGGTTAAGGAAAGTGGTTCTGAACCGGTTGCAGATTAAAATCATATTGGACATTTTAAATAAATATCATTGCCCAAGCTCTACTCCAAACCAATCCAGTCAGAGTTCCTGGGGCTGGTGTTCAGGCATCAGTGTGTTTTAAACCTTTCCGGGTGATGTTAATATTAATACACAGCTAGGTTCAAGAAACTTAGTTCCAAAATGAGCCAATATGTAGTACTAACCCACTCGCCAGCCAGTAAATCCAACTTTCATTCTATCTTCTAGGACAAAGATATAAGAAATAATAAAAATAGCTCTAATAGAATAATTTGACTTGCAAGTTCTGACCAATTCCATTTTACATAAATCCTACTTTGTGTTATTATACCACACAGTTGTGCTTTGTCCACCTTGATCTACCTGTGTATCAGTAACTGCCTCGAACACCTGAGACTTGTAATATCAGTACTGTGTCCAATCAACTGAAAAAGACAGATTGTGAAAATTGTAAGAAAACTATATTCATTGTGCAATTCTAAATTCCTCTTTTAAAATGTTTGCATATTTTTGTTCATGATATACATTTCCTGATAACTGTATGCAATTCCAAAAGTAAAGCAGATATATACATATATATATATATATACACACACAATACATATATATATGTGTGTGTCACTTAACTAGGAAATATTACTACTGACCTTTGAAATCAGATCTCCTAAAATAAAATCATGCCTCTATTCTCTTTTCTCCCTGCCTCCATTCTTTCACAGAGGTATCATAATCCTGAATTTAGTGCTTATAATATTTTTTCATTTTCTTTTCCCATATTCACATATCCCTAAACAATATAGAATATTATTGTGTATTTTATGTTGTAATTCCCAAATGTGATAATAATCTTTGGAATGTTCTCATTTTATTTCTTTAAACATCTTATACATACTTATTTTATCATCTTTATCTGCTAATTTCAATATCTAAGTTTCTTGGTCATTAAAAGTATCCTTTTTTCCTCCCTAATTTTGCTTATGGTACTTTTTTCTTCTGCTGCTGTGTAACTTTGGATCCTGAACTTTAATTCAGAGAATCTTGATATGAAGTCAGCCTATGAATTCTTTTTTGCCATTACCTTCTTCTAGAAAGGCAGTGTATTTACCTCCATCATGTGGCCCAAGTTGCAACCAGTTCAGAGTGTCTTTAAGTTAGTTTTGTGGCATAGAATTTTATGGACTATGTGGGTAGCAAAAAATAGGAACTCATATCATAAGCGAGGGCAGGAATGAAGTTATGAAATCTCATTGCAAACTTTAAAAAAAAATTCTTCCTGAACCCAGGTCTAGAAAGACAATTTTCCTTGTCATTGGCCTTTGACAGGACGTTTGTTTTTGTCCAATTCATTTTTTTTATAGAAAGTGTAGATTTTGGGTTTGTATGGGGTCTTTCCTGTTCCATCTTTGCCTGTTTCCTGTTCCACTCCTTTCTGAGAGCTAAGGACTTATCTCCTTCATTCCCAGCTGTAAAGGTGCCAGTCTCTTGAATACTAAGAAAGAAAAAGAATTTTTTCTAATTTTTAAATTGTTTATTATTTTATGTTTTTAGGTTCTGTGGTACATGTGGAGGATGTGCAGGTTTGTTACATAGGTAAATGTGTGCCATGGTGGTTTGCTGCACCTATCAACCCATCACCTAGGTATTAAGCCAAGCATGCATGTTCTTTTCCCTAACACTCTCCCCACCCCCACCCTCCTCCGACAAGTGCCAGTGTGTGTTGTTCCCCTCCCTGTGTCCGTGTGTTCACATTGTTCAGCTCCCACTTATAAGTGAGAACATACGATGTTTGGTTTTCTGTTCCTGTGTTAGTTTGCTGAAGATAATGGCTTCTAGTTTCATCCGTGTCCCTGCGAAGGACGTGATCTCATTCCGTTTTATGGCTGCATGGTACTCCATGGTGTATATATAGCATATTTTCTTTATCCAGTCTTTCATTGATGGGCATTTAGGTTGATTCCATGTCTTTGCTATTGTGAATGGTGCTGCAATGAACATATGTGTGCATGTATCTTTATAATAGAATGATTTATATTCCTTTGGGTATATAACCAGTAATGGAGTTGCTGGGTAAAATGGTACTTCTGGTTCTAAGTCTTTGAAGAGTCACCACACTGTCTTCCACAATTGTTGAACTAATTTACATTCCCACCAATAGCATAAAAGCATTTCTATTTCTCCGAAACCTCATCAGCATCTGTTGTTTCTTGACTTTTTAATAATTGCCATTCTGAGAGGCATGAGATGGTATCTCATTGGGGTTTTGGTTTGCATTTATCCAATGCTCTGTTATGTTAAGCTTTTTTTCACATGTTTGTTGGCCGCATGTATGTCTTTTTTTGAGAAGTAGCCTGTTCATATTCTCTTCCCACTTTTTAATGCGGTTGTTGGTTTTTTTCTTGTAAATTTGCTTAAGTTCCTTATAGATCCTGGATATTAAACCTTTTTCAGATGGATAAATTGCAAACATTTTCTCCTATCTGTAAAGTTGTCTGTTGATTCTGACAATACTTTCCTTTGCTGTGAAGAAGCTCTTTAATTAGGTTCCATTTGTCAATTTTTGCTTTTGTTGCAATTGCTTTTGGTGATCTCATCATAAAATCTTTGCCCATGCCTATGTCTTGCATGGTATTGTCTAGATTTTCTTCTAGGGTTTTTATAATTTGGGGTTTTACAGTTAAGTCTTTAATCCATCTCGAGTTAATTTTTATATAAGAAGGGATCCAGTTTCAATTTTCTGCATATGTCTAGCCAGTTCTCCCAGCACTATTTATTTAATAGGGAATCATTCCCCCATTGCTTGTTTTTGTCAAGTTTGTCAAAGATCAGACAGTTGTAAGTGTGTGGGCTTATTTCTGGATACTCTATTCTGTTCTATTGGTCTGTGTGCCTGTTTTTGTACCAGTACCATGCTGATTTGGTTACTGTAGCTTTATAATATAAAGTCAGGTGGCATGATGCCTCCAGCTTTGTTCTTTTTGCTAGGATTGTTGTGGCTATACGAGCTCTTTTTTGGTTCCATATGAATTAAAACTTTTTTTTCTAATTCTGTGAAGAATATCAATGGTAGCTTAATGGGAATAGCATTGAGTCTATAAATTGCTTTGGGCAGTATGGTGATTTTCATGATACTGATTCTTCCTATGCATCAGTGTGGAATGTTTTTCCATCTGCTTGTGTCCTCTCTGGTTTCCTTGAGGCATGGTTTGTAGTTCACTTTGAAGAGGTCCTTCACTTCCCTTGTTAGCTGCATTCCTAGGTGTTTTATTCTCTTTGTGGCAATTGCGATGGGAGTTCATTCATGATTTGGCTCTCCGCTTGTCTGTTGTTTGTGTGTAGGAATGCTTGTGATTTCTGCATATTGATTTTGTATCCTGAGATTTTGCTGAAGTTGCTCATCAGCCTAAGAAACCCCTAGGCTGAGTCAGGGGTTTTGTAGATATAGGATCATGTCATCTGCAAACAAAGACAATTTGATTTCCTCTCTTCCTTTATTTGAATANACTATGTTGAGTAAGAGTGGTGAGAGAGGGCATCTTTGTCTTGTGCCAGTTTTCAAGAGGAATGCTTCCAGCTTTTGTCCATTCAGTATATTGGCTGTGGGTTTGTCATAAATGGCTTTTATTATTTTGAGGTATGGTCCTTCAATACCTGGTTTATTGAGAGTTTTTATCATGAGGGATGTTGAATTTTATTGAAGGCCTTTTCTGTGTCTATTGAGATAATCATGTGGTTCTCGTCTTTAATTCTGTTTATGTGATGAATTATGTTTATTTATTTGCATATGTTGCACCAGCCTTGCATATTGGGAATAAAGCTGACTTGATTGTGGTGGATAAGCTTTTTGATGTGCTGCTGGGTTCAGTTCGCCAATATTTTATTGAGGATTTTTCCATCAGTGTTCATCAAAGATACTGACCTGAAGTTTTCTTTTTCCATTATATCTGTGCCAGGTTTTGGTATCAGGATGATGCTGGTCTCATAAAATGAGTTAGGGGCCGGGTGCAGTGGCTCACACCTGTAATCTCAACACTTTAGGAGGCTGAAGTGGGCAGATCACGAGGTCAGGAGGTCAAGGCCGTCCTGGCCAACATGGTGAAGTCCCATCTCTACTAAAAACAATACAAAAATTAGTTGGGCATGGTGGCACATGCCTGTAATCCCCGCTACTTGGGAGGCTGAGGCAGGAGAATTGCTTGAACCCGGGAGGCAGAGGTTGCAGCGAGTCGAGATTGCGCCATTGCACTCCAGCCTGGTGACAGAGCGAGACTCCATCTCAAAAGCAACAACAAAAAAAATGAGTTAGGTATGAGTCCCTCCTTGTCAATTGTTTGAACCAGCTCCTCTTTCTACCTCTGGTAGAATCAGCTGCCCTAAATAGCAGTACTTTCAGTTTTATTTTATCAGTTGATTTCCAGCCTCCTCTTCATAGATCTATGGCTCCTGTGGCTTCCCCTTAGCTTCCTGAAAGCTCAGCTATGTAGTTAAATACCTGTTGGTCATATTTATCCAGCATATCTCGGTGATTTGTAACAAGAGCTTTTTCAGAGGAGTTAGCCTGATTTATCACTGTAAACAGATGTGCCCTATATTACTGAGAGTCTTGATGATGAAACTTCTGGTAATGAATTGTATCATCCACCTTTTCATCTATTCATTCACTTGACATAGAGTAAGTGAATATCTCCTCTGTGTCTTTCATCTGTACCCTGGAGATAAAGTGGTCATCGAAAACTGTTGCTGCTATCAAGGAGCTTACATTCTAGTGAAAGAGACAAACAACAAATTAAATGTGTATGTGTGTATATGTGTATATGTGTGGTACACAAATACATGCTATACACTATACACACATATACACGGACATACAATATTTTCAAGTAACTGTCAGCTCTCAGAAGAAAAGTAAATCAGGGCCATGGGTTAGAATGTGGCAGGTGATATTTTAGACACGGTAGTCTCCTCCTTGGAGGAGAAATATAGAATAGATCAGATAGAAAAATAGTGAGTGAGCTAAGTAGATGGAGATGGGTAAGATGAATCCTTCTGGCAGAAACAATATTAAGTGCAAAGACTTCATAATAGGGATTGGGATACTTTTATGAGGTTAAAGAAAAACTCTGGAGAATATAGATCCTTTTATAGGAAATATAGTTTTGGAACACTATATTAGCACGTTAGTCACCAACTAGGTAGAGATGTCCTGATTATTTCACTCATAGTCCAATCAATTCTTCAGCCAAAAATAATCGAACACATATTAGGTATTGTATGAGACATGAAAACTAAACATCAGTAACACGATGTGTTCATAGTTTAATTGGGAAGAAGGCAAAGGATAACCGTGTGGAAAGTCACAACGTAACCTCAAGAGATACCTGAATTAGTGTTATCCTATAATTTTCAGGAAAATAACGTTAGACATTATGTTCTACTCTTTTGAATGTATTAATAATTTGAAGAGTTTTAAAATTGTAGCTATATTATATGTGTATGTAAGCATTAATATTGGATGTATTTTACCAAACTGCTGGAATTTACCAAAATTACTGGGATTATTTTATCAGTCTCTCTTGGTTTCTGACTACTACAACATCAACACAGATTACCTTAAACTTTTTTCTGAAAATGAGAGTACAAAAAAAAATAGCTCTTCTACAAACAAACATACATAGACATTTTGCAAAAGAAGACATACAAGTGGCCAACAGGTATATAAGAAGGCGCTCACCTTCACTAATCATCAGGGAAATGCAAATCAAAGCTGCAACGGGCTATTACCTTACACATGTTAGGATAGCTATTATCAAAAAGTCAAAAGATAACAACTGTTGTCTAGGGTGTTGAGAGAAGGAAACCCTTGTGAATTGTTAGTGGAATGCAAATTGGTACAGCATTTGGGAAAACAGACGGATATTCTTCAAAAAATTAAAAATCAAGCTACCATATGATCCAGCAATCTCACTACTAGTTGTATGTCTGTAAGGAATAAAATGAGTATCTTGAAGAGATATCGACACTATTCTGTTAAAATGTAACAGAACCACAGTAAAGGTGTCTACATATACATAGCAAAATATCATATTAAAAGGCAAAATGGTGAAGACATCTCTTGACTTAAAAACCAACAATATGGTAGAGCTAATAAATGATGGCGTGGTTTTAGTAACACTGTGATGCTTGTCATATCACCTGCAACATCCAAGTTGTACATCACCTTTATTGAGACTATATGTTCTTTTCAAAATGATTACATGGTTCTGACAGTGTATCAGTTATATTTGGAAAATAACTGAAAGCTTATTCTGCATATCTTATTATTAAAATAAAAGTTACACTCATTTTAGGGGATATAAATATACATTTTACCAAAGGGTGAGGAAACCCAAGGAAAGCCCAGCAGTGTCCTTGAGTTGAAGAGATAGACATGGAAATATGGGAAGATGAAGGTACCTGGAGTTTGGATGGGAGAGTAGAAAAGAGAGAATTGCAGTGAAAGAAAGCTCTGAAGATCTGCAGCGTCCCATCCCCCTGAGTCTTCATCTGTGTTCTTATCAGAACATACATGTGAGGAAGCTGCCTGAAGCCTATGAAAGAATTATCTGAAAGAAGCAAGTGGAAAAATCTCCAGGGCTCAATGGGAGCCAGAAAAAAAATTGCTGCTTGCACAAGCCAGATTAGAAATACACTATAATACATGAGATATAGGGTGGACTTGTCACAAGGATGTTGGCTTAGTTGAGAGGCAAAATTAGATCTAGACTAAAGGCTTATGTGGTACTGCATAAGAAAATAAAAAAACAAGTTTAAAAGGATCAAACCTCAAGAGAAAAAAATGGAGAAAACTTTATTAAGATGTACCCTTATCAGGCTGGGCGCGGTGGCTCACACCTGTAATCCCAGCCCTTTGGGAGGCCGAGGCGGGCAGATCACGAGGTCAGGAGATCGAGACCATCCTGGCTAACACGGTGAAACCCCGTCTCTACTAAAAAAAATACAAAAATTATCCCAGCGTGGTGGTGGGCGCCTGTAGTCCCAGCTACTCTGGAGGCTGAGGCAGGAGAATGGCATGAACCCGGGAGGTGGAGCTTGCAGTGAGCTGAGATCACACCACTGCACTCCAGCCTGGGCGACAGAGCAAGACTCCATCTCAAAAAAAAAATAAAAGTACCCTTATCAAACTGCTTGAAACTAGTAATAAAGAGAAAATTTTTAAAGTAGCCAGAGGAAGGGCAAACACACGTTATGCAGAGTAAAACAAAGATAGAAATATAGCATACTTGGCCGGGCATGGTGGCTCACACCTGTAGTCCCAGTGCTTTGGGAGGCCAGGGTGGGTGAATCACCTGAGGTAAGGAGTTTGAGACGAGCCTGGCCAACATGGTGAAACTCCGTCTCTACTAACAATACAAAAGTTAGCTGGGCGTGGTGGCATGCACCTGGAATCCCAGCTATTCGGGAGGCTGAGGCAGGAGAATTGCTTGAACCCAGGAGGTGGAGGTTGCAGTGAGCCAAGATCATGCCATTGCACTCCAGCCTGGGCTACAAGAGCAAAATTCCATCTCAAAAAAAGAAAAAACAAGAAAAATATAGCAGGCTTTTTGTTGGGAACAGTTCAAATCAGAAGACAGTGGAGCAATATCTTCAAATTACTGCAAAAAAAAAGCTATCAACCTTAGAGCTTATAATCAGCAAAAAAAAAAAAAAAAAAAAAAAAAAAAAAAAAA
>NW_016821436.1:55304-59684 GCF_001698545.2 Rhinopithecus bieti | reverse complement strand
AAAAAAAAAAAAAAAAAAAATTCAAAAATAAAAGTGAAATAAAAGCTTATTCCAATATACAAGAAGTGAAAGACTTCATCACCAGTAGATGTGCAATTTTAAATGAAATCCTTTAGGTAGAAGGAAATGTTAACAGATAAAAATCTGCATCTACACAAAGGAGTGAAGAAACCAGAAATGGTTAAGTATGTGAGTAAATACAAAATGATGTTTCCTTATATTCTGAAGTGCTTTAAAAGATAATCAAATCTTCAAATAAAAATAATTAAAAATTGTGTTATCTATAACAGCTATGGAAATAAACTATATGACAATAGCACAAAGGCAGGGAAAATGGAAATAAATTGTACTATTTTCAAGTCCTTCTATAAATGAAGTAATATAATATTAATTGAAGGCAGACTGTTATAAGTCATTTCTACTAGAAACCCCAAAGCAAAATTTCACCAAACAAGGTGTACATAAATGTATATGAGCAACATTAGTCATTAGAGAAATTCAAATTAAAATGATAATGAAATACTTATACATTTCTTTTTTGTAAAATACCACTACATATTAAAATGGCTAAAATAAAAACAAATTAACTGAAAATATGAAGGGTAGACAAAGATGTAGAGCAACTGGATCTCTCATACATTGCTGTGGAAATGTGAAATGATACAACCAATTTGGAAAATAGCAATTTTTATAAAGTTAAACACACACTTGCCACATGACCCAGAAATCCCACTATTAGGATTTACCTAAGTGAAATGATTATATTCTTGAATATTAATAGCAGCTGTATTCATAAATGCCAAAATTGGGAAATGATGATGACATCCTTCAACTGATGAATGGCTAGTGTAGTATATCCATACAGTGAAATACTGCTCAGCAATACAAATGAATAAAATACTTGCTCATACACATAAACATGGATAAATGCCAAATGTATGTTAGTAAGTGAAAGAAGCCAGACTCCCAAATCTACACACTGTATGGATCCATTTACATAACACTCTGGAAGAGGTAAAAGTACAGCGACAGAAAATTGATGAGTGGTTGCGAAGTGCTGGGGATGGGAGAGGTAATGAATAAAAAAAATTAATAACAACAAAACAAGCCCAAGAGTCCCAATCTGGAACCCACACTTGCTTGATACCAAAGCTACTATGTAACCTATAAATATATATGTATATATATAGTGGTAGATACTTAGTAGGTACAGGCATGCAATGTGAAATAAGCACATCATGGAGAATGGGGTATTCATTCCCTCAAGCATTTATCCTTTGAGTTACAAGCAATCCAATTACACCCATTAAGTGATTTTAAAATGTACAATTAAGTTATTATTAACTATAGTTGCCCTGTTGTGCTATCAAATAGGTCTCATTCATTCTTTCTACTTTTTGGACCCATTAACAATCCCTACCTCCCTACCAGCCCCTCACTACTCTTCCCAGCCTCTGGTGATCATCCTTCTACTCTCTACGTCCGTGAGTTCAGTTGTTTTGATGTTTAGATCCCACACATAAGTGACAACATGCAATGTTTGTCTTTCTGTGCCTGGCTTATTTCACTTAACATGATCTTCAGTTCCATCCATGTTGTTGAAATGACTGGATGTCATTATTTTTATGGCTGAATAGGACTCCATTGTACATATATAATTAACAGAGATCCTGTAATGATGTAAGTTCAAGGCTAATTAAGGAGAGGGAAGTATGAGAGTAATTATTTGGTTAACTCATATTCTAAAACAGAGTTTTGTTTTACTCACTTGGTTCTCCTATAGTGCTACTCAGACCACCATTAGCAGCACCTGGGAACTTGATAAAGTTGTGCATTCTCAGGCTCCATCCCCAGATATATTGAATCAGAAACTCTTTGGGTGGAGGTGGATTCAATAATCTGTGTTTTAGTGAGTCCTCCAGATGATTCTGATGTGCACTAAAGTTTGAGACCTACAGATCTACATTAATGTATTAGCCCTCATTATTTAAAACAATAAATGCAAATGATTGGGCTATTCTTAACTGTTCATCTGTAAAGCCACTTGTGCATTGAAAACTGAAATATCTCATTTCTCCCTGCCCCTCCACAATACCTTGTTTATATACCTTTATTAAACACACATTTCCTTCACCTTGTATTATATTTCATTCCTGACATGTCTATAACCTTCACTAGAACACCAGTTCCATGGGGCATGGATTCTCATATTTCAAGATTTATAAAGCTCATAGCCAGCATAATCTGAGTAAGGTCAAATCCAGCTGGCTATGAAGGTTAAAATAATTGGGAAGTGTCAGTTTCCAAGGTACATAAAGTTCCAGGCTCGATTCAAGTAAATCAATTACATTTAGTAGTCATCTTTTCACAATCGCCAAAATGAGTGTGGGAGTGTGGCAGCCATGAAAATGTTGCTCTCAGATCTTCCGCTATGGGGAGCATAATTGATCAATGACTCCAGCTGTTGAGCTCTGAGTCCATTACCATACTTTCCACAGGCTCTTCCTAGCCAATGATGGTATGTACCAGGGTACTAAAGCAGGGATATTCCAGTAAGATACAAGACTTCTCTAGTGAGCAACTTTGGCTCAAGGATTCCTCATCAGCCTTGCTAATACTCTCCTTAAATTACCATGCAATCTAAGACTTCTTACCTAACCTTTCTTCCTTCCATCTCTCCTTCATAGTGTTGAAATTGCATTGTGGTCTGATAGCTCCCTCCTCCTTTCCTTCATATCCATTTTTTCCCAATAAATCTTGCTTTGTTTAATCCTGTCTTAGTGTCTACTTCTCTGAGAATCTGAGCTAACTTTGAGAGGATCGTGTCTGGTTTGAATTTCATTAATAGTTATGCTTCCCTAAGCAACTGTATTGTTTTTAATGTATGGGGAATATTACCTGGATAAACGAATACTTCCTCTTTGCAGGTGGGCTGCTAGAAAGTTGAGAACAAAAGTATGACTCTATGTTATGAGCGAGTTATTTCTTTTCTTTAAATTTTCAGCCCCTTTTATTCGTAAATGATTTTATTTCATTTTAATTTAATTTTACAGATTTTGTAAGCTGCACTAAATAATTTCTGAATGAAGCCCGAGTAAAGATAATCCAAACAATACTCAAATTTGAAGAAGCTACCATGTTCAGCCAGTTTTATGGGCTATGTACTCCATGGCTTGAGTTGGATGCAATGAATGATGCCATCTGAAGTTGTGTGCTGGTCCTGGTTGGCACGTGCCCAAAGGTGGAAAGAACATCCTAATGGAAAACCCACATGGTGACATGTGGAAATTCAGTCAAGCAGACAATCTGATTGGGTAAGAGTATATATTTGGGTAGTGGTAACCATACTAGAAAATTAAAAGTTACAAATCCACTTCTCAAAGTTAAGCTAGTGTGATCTGGAGATCCCTGAAACAGGGATGCCACAATGGAGAAAATTTCAGAAGTCCTGAGTGCTGGTGGTAGGAACTCCATACGACATAACAGATAAACCTGAAACACACTGGCTTAAACCAAAAGGTTAATTTAATAAGCCATGTAATCAGATTGTTCAGGAGGAGACAGGCTGTAGGTGAAGCTCTACATATGACTCAAACAATGTTATTGGGACTTCGAGAATGTACAGATGTCATTTTTGGCTGCTCAGAAAGTGAAGTGGCTTTCTAATTTTGGAGAACCTTTAAACTGAGGTTCTCAGTAGGTGATAGTGCATCTCCCAATGACAGGTGCTCAAAGGTAAAATCTGTCCTCTTTGTTTTTATTATTATTATTATTATTATACTTCAAGATCTAGGGTACATGTGCATAACGTGCAGGTTTGTTACATATGTATATTTGTGCCATGTTGGTGTGCTGCACCCATCAACTCATCAGCGCCCATCAACTCGTCATTTACATCAGGTATAACTCCCAGTGCAATCCCTCCCCTCTCCCGCCTCCCCATGATAGGCGCTGGTGTGTGATGTTCCCCTTCCAGAGTCCAAGTGATCTCATTGTTCAGTTCCCACCTATGAGTGAGAATATGCGGTGCTTGATTTTCTGTTCTTGCGATAGTTTGCTGAGAATGATGGTTTCCAGCTGCATCCATGTCCCTACAAAGGACACAAACTCATCCCTTTTTATGGCTGCATAGTATTCCATGGTGTATATGTGCCACATTTTCTTAATCCAGTCTGTCACTGATGGACATTTGGGTGGAGAAATAGGGACACTTTTACACTGTTGGTGGGACTGTAAACTAGTTCAACCATTATGGAAAACAGTATGGCGATTCCTCAAGGATCTAGAACTAGAAGTACCATATGACCCAGCCATCCCATTACTGGGTATATACCCAAAGGATTATAAATCATGCTGCTATAAAGACACATGCACATGCGT
>NW_016821436.1:50043-52312 GCF_001698545.2 Rhinopithecus bieti | reverse complement strand
GTGGAGAAATAGGAACACTTTTACACTGTTGGTGGGACTGTAAACTAGTTCAACCATTATGGAAAACAGTATGGCGATTCCTCAAGGATCTAGAACTAGAAGTACCATATGACCCAGCCATCCCATTACTGGGTATATACCCAAAGGATTATAAATCATGCTGCTATAAAGACACATGCACACGTATGTTCATTGCGGCACTATTCAAAATCTGTCCTCTTCTCGTCTCCTGGTGGCCGGAGCATGGAAATCAACACTCAGATATTATCATCAAGGATTCTCTATTTTAGCCTAGTGACCTAAAGGAAAATGATTTTATGATTTGCTTTTCTGCATCTAGCTATGGTGCCTGTGTGTCATGGAGGAGATTGTGGACAGTGGCAGCAGATAAATTTGTAAATAAGATTTTTTTTTTCTGCAACATTACTCAACTCTTTAGTTCCTTCTTATTTCCTGGGCCTGATTCTCTGGTTCTCCCCTCAACTCTTTGAGCTACTAGTAATATTCTTCCAATAAAATTCTTCCATATTTAATTTTCCAGAATTAAATAGAAATGGATTCAGGTTTGAGATGCATTCAGAACACCTGATATACCTGGCTCTTTATATCTAGTTTTCAGTCCCTTTTCCTTAATATTAGAACCAATGCAACAGCCATTACATCGTGAGGATACACACTTCCTTGTTCAGGTTTAGCACAAAACATGTCTGATTTTCTAGGGAGTTACATAAATGAATGAATAAACACAGTTTTTAATTCTTTATATCTTTGGATCAATTTGAAGTAATGTACTGATAGATAGTTAAATGTTAGTGATTGATTTAAAATGCAATTGTAGTAGACTTTAGGTTATAATGAAATGGGTTTAATAATAAATTGTTATAAAATAAATGCTTTAGAACTCAGAGGAATATGTTGATTCTAAACATGAAGATTGGACCATGTAAGGCCCAGGTGCCTAAAGGAATTTATTTCAGCACTAGGGTTTTCATGCAACATAGCTCATTAAGAAAATAAAATATATCAAACACTATGAGCTTTTATTGGCATTAATAGAAATTGCTGGCTGGGCGCGGTGGCTCACGCCTGTAATCCCAGCACTTTGGGAGGCTGAGGTGGGCGAGTGGATCACCTGAGGTCAGGAGTTCAAGACCAGCCTGACCAACATGGTTAAACCCTGTCTCTACTAAAATACAAAATTAGCCAGTCGTGGTGGCGGGAACCTGTGATCCCAGCTACTTGGGAGGCTGAGGCAGGAGAATCTCCTGAACCTGGGAGGCGGAGGTTGCAGTGAGCAAAGATCACGCCATTGCACTCCAGCCTGGGCAACAAGAGAAAAACTCCATCTCACATACACACACAACAACAACAACAAAAATAAAGAAAAGAAAAGGAAATTGCTTTCATACATTAGGTGTTGACTATTGTCCAAGAATATTAAAATATACTTCAAAAGTATCACTTTCAATTTGAATTGCTGATAATTGAAGCATTTTCTTTTTCTTGTGTTAAACCTGGAAGTAGAATGGCTAGTGGGAGCAAATGTTGAATTGGCCAGAAGAAAGCTGTTTGTTATATTCTTGAATACTTTTATGACAATGAAAAGAATTACTTGATTCTTTTGTGTCTGGGCCTCCTCAAATCTTAACAGCATTTTATTTAGTAAGGTTGGTTTTGAGGAAAATATTAAATTGAGTACAGTGAATGCTACTGGTCCTGGGACTGATGGATGATTACTATCAACACAGCTATTTAGGTATGATACTTTAAAATCATCATGAAATTCCTTGGGAGGGTATTAGGAACTACTCATTATAAATGTTGATAGTTTCATTGAGAAGATATTTCAGCTTATTTAGTCAGTCACTCCAAATAATATTTATTTTGCCCTATTGAATATTAAACACTGTACTAGGTCCAACAGTTGACTAAGTAAAAGTATCTGTACTCAGTCAACTCACGGTATGGTCACAAGGTAAAATAATTAAAATCAATGTTAAACAGCAATGATAAAAATTATGTAATAACTCTGCTTAAGGGACTAGAGTTATAATAAAAATAATAATGTCAGTATATCTATTACACTACTCATAAGAGCTAACATTTCCTGCATGCTTACTATGAAACAGGTACTATTCTAAGCGCTCTCTAGGTAGGTAGGTAGGTAGATAGATAGATAGATAGATAGATAGATAGATAGATAGATGTGTGTGTGTGGGTGTATATATGTGTGTGTGTGTGTGTGTGTGCATATATATATATATATATA
>NW_016821436.1:44651-49572 GCF_001698545.2 Rhinopithecus bieti | reverse complement strand
TGTGTGTGTGTGTGTGTGTGTATATATATATATATATATATATATATATATATATATACACATAGTTTGTATATCCCTTATGTGAAATGCTTGAGACCAGAAATGTTTCAAATTTCAGATTTTATTTGGATTTTGGAATATTTAGGTATACATAATGAGATATCTTGGGGATGGCACCCTATTCTAAACATAAAATTCATTTATGTTTAGTATACACCTTATACATGTAGCCTGAAGGCAAATTTATGCAATATTTTGAAATAATTTCTTGCATGAAACAAAGTTTTCACTGCATTTTCACTGTGACCCATCACCTGAGGTCAGGTGTAGAATTTTCCACTTGTGATGTCTTGTTAGCACTCAAAAAGTTTCAGATTTTGAAGCATTTCAGGTTTCAGATTTTTGGATTAAGCATGCTCAGTGTCTACCAATTTATTTGATTATCACAACAATCCTATGAACATGTTGCTATTTTCTTTACAGTTAAGGAAACCAAGGCACAGAGAGGTTAAGTAACTTTCCTGAGGATATGCAACTAGTAAGAGGCAAAATAAGTCAACTCCAACAACCTGGTTTCAGAGTCTGAGCCCATAACCACAAGGCTACTCTGAGGCATCAGAAATGCCTTTGCAAAGGAGGTAACATATGAACTGAATCTGGAAGGATATTTAGGATTGAGCCAGGCAGATGAAGGTGAAAGACATTTCAGGGAGAGGGAGTAGCATGTGTATGGGTAGACAGAACAGGTTATATCCAGACTACTTACAAGTAATTTACTATGTCTGTAGCCCAAGTAACTTTTGAAGAAACCAGAGGTGGAGAGACAAGTTAGGACATTATAACTCTAATCCAGTTAAGAGATAATGAAGGACCAGACTATGTTAGTGCTAGCATATAATATGTGGAATGGAACACATATTATGTGCTGAATTCTGTAGAAAATACAAAACTGAATGGGATATAAACTTGTCCTCAAAGAGTTTATATTTATGTGGCTATAGAGATGGGATATAGTCGATTCATCAAATTTTGATGGAAATACTAGCTTTGACAAGGTTGTCAAACAGCCTCTCCAATAAAACAAGAGGGAAAATTGACCTTCACCAGCAGAAAGGGAGAAAAATATGCTAATTTTAACATTGATAAGTGTAGGATCATTTTAAGGATAAAACATGATTTCCATGACTACACAATCAGAAATAACCAGCTTTGAAGCAGTTGCCAGAAAAAATTTCCAAGATTTATTATGGGCTCAAAGTTAAATTTGTCAGCAATATAATTCTTTTAAGAAACGAGAGATGAAAATGGGATACGTACACTGAAGCAGAGGCTCTAAAAACAGCAAGTTTTCTTCCCACAGCTGTTAGCAGTGGTCAGATATTATGAGAATATTATGTCTGCCTTGGGGCTTTGAAATTGATATCGGCAATTTGGAAAGGGTACAGTGTGTGATAAAGGGCTTAGGAAACAGGCACACTGAGCAAGGGTTAAAGGTAGCTCAGAAGCTACACTGACCTCTGCAAACATGCCAAGAACAGTCTCACATCTAGAAAAGACACAGGCTCTATTGGCTTAGATTCTAAAAGTTTCAACTAGTTTGACTGGAAATTGCTTTGAATATACATTCTTCTTTTACACTGTAAAATTTCCTGGAAAATTAAATACAGCCTGCATTTTAATGAAGTGCCGTAAGTATTAAAATTAAAGATGGAAGGGCTTGAGCATCAAGAAAATTATAATTTTTCTCTAATATCATTATCTCAGCCCAATTGAACACATCTAGGATTTTATATCACTATTAAAATACTTTGAAACAAATTAACATTTACTAAAGAAGTTTATGGTCTTTCATTTAGAAAATTCTGACTTTGCAATTTTCATGTTACACTAGCAATCACGTATGTTTACTCACAGATTTTAACTCATTAAAACCATTCTATACATATATACGCATATGTATACATATACACTTTTACATCATAGATATATGGACTTCATTAACAAACATTGGCTAATGTTTTCAATATACTTTTATAAAGTGTTTATTGTATGTTAGGACCCCTCCAAGGTGTTTGGGATATATCAGTGAAAAAAACTGCCTTCCTGGAGCTGACATTCTACTGAGAGAAGGTAGACACTGAAAAATACATATAGTAAATAAATAAATGATCTAGCATGTTACAACTGATGATTGCTGTAGTAAAAAAGAAACCAAATAGAGCAGAGTTAGGGAAATTAGGAGAGCTGGGTGTGCTGGGAACAAGGTACAGTATTAAATACAGTGGTCAGGAGTAGGCATCTTTGGGGAGGTGGGACTTGAGCAAAGACACAAAGGATAGGAGAAAGACATCAGGGAAGTACACAATACTCTTGTGTAAGGATGTTCTAGGCAGAGGAAATAACTAGTGCAAAGACCCTCAGGCAAGACATAAGTGCAAAGACCCTAAAATGCCTCATGTTTGTGAGCAACAGCCAATGTGCTTGGGACAGAGTGAACAAGGAGTAGACAAAAGATGAAATCAGAGAATTAGGGGATGCAAACCAAGTAGGGTCTTGCAGGCCATGGTAAACCTTGACCTGCTCTGAATAAAATGCTGGAGAGTTTTGAGCAGAGAGACATGACGTGATTTCTGTTTTAAATGGACCATACTGGGAGGGATATCAGTAAAAATGGCAGAATAGGACTTTCCTGCACTTGTTCCTGCAAAAAATCTTCCATTTGAACAATTATTTATGCATAAAAATACCTTTACAAGAGCTTGGGAAACCAAGGAAGAGATTACAGCACCTCGGTATAGCACATACATTTTTAAAAGACACAATTAAGAAGAGTAGGGAGGGCAATCTGACATTACCCACTCCACCCTTCCCCCAACCCCAGGCAGCACAACATGGAGGGAGAAACTTTCTGCTTGAAGGAAGAAGAGGGAAGTGAGCACTTTTCTGTGAGGTCTAGCACTGCACGTGCCCCATTAAAACCGAGTACTGGGTAGGCCCCTATGACCCCAGACTCCAGGCTTTACCTGAGATTGAGTTTCCCAAGGTCTGTCACAGGAACTAGCTAGGATCCTGCAGCCCCAGGCATCAGATGAGCTGCACTACCACCAGGCTGACACCAGCGGCCTCAGGCTCAGTAGACCAAAACCTGTGGGACACAGAAAAGGTAGTTCTGAGAGGGAAGTATATACCAATAATTGCTTATATTAAAAATGAAGAAATAGTTTACTGTGAATTTAAAGGGTACATGAATATTTGGGAAATTTGGCTATAACTGTAGGGATAATTCAGCTATTCTGATTAGTAGGAAGGAGTCACATTCTCAGTGCTACACAATTGTCCTACTTTAAGTTATTCATTGTGGGAAGAAGATATCTTTCTTCCAAGGTTGAATAATACACATAGTCTGTGTTGCCTAAAAATGTGTCCACTGGCCACATTTGGCTATTTAAATTTAAATGAAAATTAAGTGAAACCAAATAAAAATAAAAATTTAGTTCCTCAGTCAAAATAGCCATATTTCACTTGCTTTATAGCCACATGTGGCTAATGACTATGCATTAGATGGAACAGACAGAGAAAAATAACATTTTAATTCATTTTATTTCTTTACCTTGCCTAAATTGCTCTGGTTGGAACTTCCAGTACTATGTTGAATAGAAATGGTGAAAGTTGGCATCCTTGTCTTCTTCCTGATTTTACAGGAAAAGCTTACAACTTTTCACCATTAAGTGTAATGTTAGATTTCAGCTTGTCATCTATGGCCTTTATTATGTTGAAGTACATAATTCTATATCTAGTTTGTTGATTAGTTTTATCATGAAATAATGTTCAATTATTTCGAATGCTTTTCTACTTCTAGTAAAAGATCATGTGATTTTAGTATTACTTTTGTTAATATTGGGTATCACATTCATTGATCTGCATATATTGAACCATCCTTGTAACCATCCTTGTAACCCCAAGGATAATGCAATAGACTAATGTTTGTGTCCTCCATGCCCCAAATTTCATATGTTGAAACCTAATCCACAATGTCATGGTATTTGAAAGAGGGTGTTTGGGATGTGATTAGGTTATGAGAGTGGAGCTCTCATGAGTGTGATTAGTGCCCTTATAAAAGAGACACCAGAGACCTCTCTTGCTCCTTCTGCCAAGTGGTGAGGCAGCAATAAGATGACCATCTCTAAATTGGGAAACGGGGCCTCACCAGACATAGAATCTGCTGGTGCCTTGAGCTTGGATTTCCTAGCCTCCAGAACTGTAAGAAATTAATTTCCATTTTTTATAAGCCACTCAACCTATGGTATTTTGTTATAGCAATTTGAATGGACTATGATGAATAAATCCCACTTGATCATGGTGCATAATATTTTTAATGTACTATTAAATTTTGTTTGCTAGTATTTTTTGAGGATTTTTGAATATATATTCATCAGGGATATTAGCCTGTAATTTTCTCTTCTTGTAGTATCTTTGTCTGGCTTTGGAATTATGTAATGATGGTATCATAAAATGAGTTTGGCAGTCTCCCCCTCTCTTCAGCATTTTTGAAGTATTTGACAAGAACTGGCATTAATTCTTCTTTAAATGCCTGGTATAATTCACTAGTAAAGCCATCTGGTCAGGGGCTTTTCTTTGTTCAGAGGCTTGAATTATCGATTCAACCTCCTTACTCATTATTATTCTGTAAAGGTTTTTATGTCTTCATAATTAAGTCATGGCAGGTTGTATGTATATAGAAATTTACCAATAACCCTAATAATAAAGAAATAAGTAAAATTATTTCTGTTTTCAGATGTTATGATCCTATATATAGAAAACCCTAGACTCCACAGAAAAATATTAGAACTAGTTTTTAAATTCAGTAAATTTGCAGACTACAAAATCAACAGAGAAAAATCAGCTTTTTACACACTGACAA
>NW_016821436.1:31037-41360 GCF_001698545.2 Rhinopithecus bieti | reverse complement strand
TTTTTTTTTTTTTTTTTGGTCTTACATTTCTTGGTGCTATCTATTTTTTTCCACCACCTAGAATTAGAAATCAATTCTTTTGTTTCAAATGTGAATTCCCCCTTCCCTAATTATAAGCTGCTACTTTATATAACAAAAGAATTGATTTCTGAAAGCTCTATTCAGACATTAGCAAAACTAACAGTTGGAATTATCATTCAAATTTATGTCTCTTATAAGCTTTAATGGCCAAGACTAAGATATAGACTTATTTTTAGACTCTTATTCACATTTATCTACTTTTTGCCTTTAAATCAATCCTATATGATAGCAAGAATCTTTCTTTGCCTCCTACATTTCAGCTTGCTTTCTCATCCTTTGTGTGCAGTGTTACTTATTTAGACTTCTTGATAAATGAAACAAGTGTGTATTTATTCAAGTTACATGATGACTTATTTTCATGAGAAACAAATAAAAATATGACATATCAAATTAATTATTCTAACAGGAGTCTGTTTAGATACTTTAGGTAATTTGTACTCATCATCATCTTTTGGGGCTGGGATAATTTGATGTGACCTAGAAAACTAGCTTTGTGGTTTGATCATTTTCCTCTTTACTCTGAGATCCACCTCCCCTTCCTTTCATGTGCTATGCCCTAAACTACAGATCACAGAAGGATGGCTCCTGCAAACTACATTCCCAGATCCCTGTCAGATTGCTTCTTTTGGGCTCACCTAACAGCGAGGCACTGGCTGGAGACTGGAGGTGAGAAGCCAGGGTAAGCCTTTGTCTCAGCTTCTGGAGGTATCTCTATCAGTGTCTATAGCAATTCTGTGGTTGCAGAGCCCACAAGGCAGCACCTGCCTCTGAGGTCCCAGCTCCCATCTTGCAGCTCCTTCTATGATTCTAGCTCCTGTCAGATGAGCACTTCATGTCTCCAAATTCGCCTTGGTAGCCACTCCTGCTGCTCCCTCAAAAAGCCCTTCTTTTAAGTGTTCAGCTCCTGAGAAGGGAACTCAGATCTTGGGCTCTGGTAACATCAGCTCCTTCTCTTTTATTTATTTATTTATTTTTTGAGTTACTGTTTTTTTTTTTTTTTTTAACTTTTATTTTAGATTCAGGGGTACATGCACACGATTGTTATGTAGGTAAATTGTGTATCACAGGGGTTTGGCATACAGATTGTTTTGCCACCCTGGTAATAAGCATAGTACCGGATAGGCAGTTTTTGGTCCTCACCCTCCTCTCAACCCTCCACTCACAAATAGGCTCAGATGTCTGTTGTTCCTTTTTTGTGTTCATGTGTACTCAGTGCTTGGCTCCCACTTGTAAGAACATGTGGTATTTGGTTTTCTCTTCCTGGTTTAGTTTACTTAGGATAATAGCCTCCCTGCACCCATGTTGCTGCAAAAAAACATGAGCTCATTCTTTTTATGGCTGCATAGTATTCCATGGTGTATATGTACCACATTTTCTTTATCCAGTCTACTGTTAATGGGCATTTAGGTTGATTCTGTGTCTTTGTTGTTGTAAACAGTGCTGCACTGAACTAACATGTGCATGGGTCTTTATGATAGAACAATTTATATTCCTTTGGGTACGTACTCAATAATCAGATAGCTGGGTCAAATGGTAGTTCTGTTTTAAGTTATTTGATAAATTCCCAAACTGCTTTCCACAGTGGCTGAATTTATTTACATTCCTGCCAGCAGTGGTGGGAATAATGGAATAAGCATTCCATTTTCTCTACAACCTCACCAGCATCTGCTATTTTTTGACTTTTTAATAATTGCCATTCTGACTGGTGTGAGATGGTATCTCATTGTGGTTTTGATTTGCATTTCTCTAGTGAGTAATGATGTTGAGCACTTTTTCATATGCTTGTTGGCCACCTGAATGCCTTCTTTTGAAAAGTATCTGTTCATGTCATTTGCCCATTCTTTAATGGGGTTTTCTGTTTTTTGCTCATTAGTTTGTTTAAATTATTTATAGATTCTGGATATGAGACCTTTGTTTGATGCATAGCTTGCAAATTTTTTCTCTCATTCTGTAGGTTGTCTGCTCTGTCAACAGTTTCTTTTACTGTGCAGAAGCCCTTTAGTTTAATTAGATTCCATTTGCCAATTTTTCTTTTTGTCACAATTGCTTTTGGCATCTTTATCAGAAATCTTTGCCAGGGCCTATATCCAGAATGGTATTTCCTAGGTTATTTTCCAGGGATTTTTAGTTTTAGCTTTTACATTTAAGCCTTTAATCCATCTTGAGTTGATTTTTGTATGTGGTGCAAGGAAGGAATCAATTTCAATTTTCTGCATATGGCTAGTCAGTTATCCCAGCACCATTTATTGAGTAGGGAGCTCTTTCCCCATTGCTTATTTTTGTCAAGTCTGTCAAAGATCAGATGGTTGTAGGTGTCCAGATTTATTTCTGGGTTCTCTATTCAATTCTACTGGTCTATGTGTCTGTTTTTGTACCAGGCAGTTTTGGTTATTGTAACCAAACATGCTGTTTTGGTTATTGTAGACTTCTAGTATAGTTTGAAGTTGGGTAAGGTGATGCCTCTGGTTTTCTTCATTTTTCTTAGGACTGCTATTAAGGCTCTTTTTTGATTCCATATGAGTTTTAGAGTCGTTTTTTTTTTTGTTTTTTTTTTTTTTTTTTTTTTTTTTTAATTCTGCGAAGAATGTTCTTGGTAGTGATAGCAATAGCATTTACTCGGTAAATTGCTTTGGGAGGTATGGCCATTTTAAAACATTCATCCTTCCTATCCACGAGCATGGAATGTTCCTTCTATTGTCTCTCCAACCCTAGTAATGGAAGCAGCTTCTTGCATTTGATAACCTCTGGGCTATCTCCCCTCACCCTGTTATTCTGTGAGGTCTTCTAACAATTTGGTACTACCTTCCCCTATGAAACTCCCTTTGTTGAAGTACTTGACACATGAGTTCTCTTTTCCTGACTCTACTGTGACTGATAATCCCTGGTATTAGTATGGTATCTGAAAGTTGCAGGTAGGCACAAAAATAATTGGTCTTAGGGTCAGAAGAACTATGTCTAAACTCTGACAATTCTAATTCCTTAGTATGTAACTAGAGAAAATACATGTACTCTGAGTTTCAGTATCTTTACCTGTAAATCTTGGAAAATAATTCAAATTCCACTGATTGATCATGCATATTGAATGAGATAAGTAAATGCACATAGAAAATATCTAGTAGGAGGTACTTGAGGAACATTAAGAAGTTTGTGAAAGTATTTTCTTCCTTCATTTTAGGAAGCAATTTCAATGTTGTAGCTTTAGTACTTGGACTTATATCTAATCTGGCAGACCTCAAACAAATTGGGTGTGACGGAAATCTATTCTTTTCCATTGCATACGTGTTAAATCTGCATTCGCTATTTTCTTGGAAGGTTGTGTGAGGTGTATCTTTGTCTTTTAAAAATGGTGTTCCACTTCATCATGAATAAATCATACTTGGGCTGCTTGCCATCTATTTTTCTTTATAATAATAAATATAATTTGGTTTCATTATGCAGTATATGATTTTTATCTCTATACGGGACAAGGTACAGTAGAGAAGTTGTACCGACAAAATTTCCAAATTTTTTACCTTTTCTTTTATTTAAACACCTTGTTGTTATAATTGTTTTCATTGAAGAACGCACTCAAAAAAACTTCTCTTTTAGGTTTTTGATTTGTAATACATATGTATTAAAATAAAACAGGTATATTTGCTAAAAGCATTCCAGTTTTTTTTACATTTATGCAGTATTTCCAGTATGATTTTTTAGATTTACAGTAAATTAATACAGCCTTTTCCACCTTCTCTACATTCATACTTCCTCTCCAGTGTGGATCATGTTTCCTAACAACAAGCAATCTTTTACAATAAACTATATATTCTAGGATTCTTCAGGTTTTTTTTTCTTTTCCTGAAGGGCAATGAGAGAAATCTATCCTCAGTTCTATTAAACTCTCTCTTCTTACTGTGACCAAGCCAGCCCTTTCCGGTAGCCCAAAAGTAAGTGGTGTGAAATGTAGACTATATTATGATCAAAAAGTTTCCAGCAGTGAGCTCAGTTTACAGCCACCAGTCATTGAGGTCTATCTCTTGTCACCAGTAAATACATTTATAACTTCGTTTTTTTAAGCAAAAGTGTTTCCTTGTAATTAGAGCAATTCCAAGTATTACGGAATTATGTTTTAACCAATTACTTTGCATTTTAATTAAATTTTGTGGTGGACTACAATATATATGGGGGAAATGCATAAAGTAGAAATGTACAGTACAGCCCTTTCTCACACAGTGAATTTCTGCCTGATGACCCTCAAGCGTAAGAAATAAAGTCTTCAACCTAAATAACTCCCATACACCCTGTCAAAATCACTATTTCTCTTTTCCAAAGATAACCTGAATTGTATGGTAGTTATTTCCTTCATTTCTTTGTGGTTTTACTTCCTCAGTACATATCGTTAAACATTTTTTTTAAGTGTACCTGATTTTTTAATGTTACCTGAATGGAATAATCTAGAAGTGTCTAGGTTGTTCTAGTCAGCATTATGTTAGTAGGAAATATGAACGTAGCACTAATTCACTTATGTTAATGTTTCCTAGCATTTCATTGCTTGACTTTCTACAATTTATTTATCAATTTTACTTTTAAATTAGTTTGAGATTATTGCCAATTTGAGATATTACATGTAATGATGCTAATGATGTTCTTATACATGCTGCTTGGTGCACAAGTGCCTACAGTCTGTTGAATAGAGATGTAAAAGTAGAATTTCTGAGTAATAGGTGATGTACGTCTTCAACTTCGGTAGATAATACCAAATTTTATTTCAAAGTACTTTAAACATATATTCTTACTAACATCTTTTTTTTTTTTTTTTTTTGAAATAAGGTCTTACTCTATCACCCAGGCTGGATTACATGGTGCAACCTCGGCTCACTGCAGCCTTGACCTCCCAGGCTCAAGCGATCCTCCCACCTCAGCCTCCTGAGTAGCTGGGACTACAGGCATCTGCCACCACATCTGGCTAATTTTGTTTATTTGTTGTAGAAACAGGATATCACTATGTTGCCCAGGCTTGCCTCGAACTTCTGGATGGAAGTTATCCTCCTGCCTCAGCCTCTCAAAGTGTTGGGATTACAGATGTCAGCCACGGTGCCTGCCCCCAACATCTTAATAGAACTCCTATTGCACACATCCCAGCCTACACCTGGTATCGTGTGTGGGTGTGGGGATGTGTGTTTGTGTTTCTTAAATTTTAGTGATATCTTACTACAATTTTAATCTGTATTTTGATTACTAATGATTTGAGCATATTTTATATGGCTATAGGCCACTTTTTGCCTTTACTGTGGTGGGCGGACAGGAGGAGTTTAAAGTGTTGATTCAATTTTTTTTTTCCTGTTTTCTATTAGGTTATCAGGATTTTGCTTGCTTATTATTTTTTCCTATTTTTGTTATGTTAAAATACACATAATATACAATTTACTATCTTAACAAATAATTATTTTCCTTCTCCAATTTATTGGTATAGACAACGTAACCATTTAAGTGTAGCGCTAAGTAATACTAAATACATTAATAACATTGTGCAACCATCATCACCATTGATCTCCACAACTCTTTTCATCTTGTAAAACTGAAACTCTATAGCATTCTACTCTCTACACATTAAAAAATATTCCCCATTCTCCCCTCTCCCCAGCCTCTGGCAACCACCATTCTACTTTCTGTCTCTATGATTGTGATTAATTTAAATATCTCATATAAGTAGAATAGTATAGTATAAGTACTTTTGTGACTGGTTTACTCCACTTACTATTATGTCTTCAAGGTTCATCCATGTTGTAGCATATGACAAAATTTCCTTCCTTTGTAAGGCTGAATATACTATTGTATGTATATATCACATATTGCTTATCTATTCATTCATCCATGGACACTTTATTTGCTTCCACATTTTAGCTGTTGTTAATAATGCTGCTATGAGAATGAGTACATAAATAGCTCTTTGAAGCCCTGTTTTTAATTATTTGGGGTATATATGTAGAAATGGAATTGCTGGATCATACAGCAATTTTATTTTTGACTTTTGAAGGAACACCACAGTTTTCCACAGCAATTATGCCATTTTACATTATCACCAAAAATGTACAAGTGGTACAGTTTCTCCACAGCCTTGCCAATACTTGGTATTTCTTCTTGTTGTTGTTTTATAGTAGCTACCCTGATGAGCATGAAGTATTATGTCATTGTAGTTTTAATTTGCATTTTCCTAATGATTTGTGATGTTGAGCATTGTTTTGTATACTTGCGGCCATTTGTATATTTTCTTTGGAGAAATATTTGTTCATCCCTTTGCACATTTTTTTTCACATTATCTTTAGCAGATATATGGTTTGAAAATATTTTCTCCCATTGTTTGGGGTGCCTTTTTACTCTGTTGATGTTGTTTATTGATATACTAAATTTTTTAATTTCCACAAAGTTTGTCTATTTATTCTTTTGTTACCTGTCCTTTTGATATTATATTTTGAAGTGCATCCTCTGGCTATATTTTGAAAGTGGTACTACTGGATCAAAGTTCAAAAGCATTTTTTAAATTTTGTCAAATTTTAACTATAATTATACTATTGTACTATTCTGTAATCACATTAGCAAGATATGAGAGTGTCTGTTCTCTACACTCTCATACATGTAATCCATACATGTTGCACCATGTAATCCAGCCTGGGTGATAGAGTAAGACCTTATTTCAAAAAAAAAAAAAGATGTTAGTAAGAATATATGTTTAAAGTACTTTGAAATAAAATTTGGTATTATCTACCGAAGTTGAAGACATACATCACCTATTACTCTCTTGCCAACAGAGGGTGATAGTGAGCTCTCAAATGTTTGTCAATGTATAATATGAGAAATTTTGTCAATAAGCTTGAATTTACATTTTCCTCATTATAAGTGAAATTTAGAATCTTTTAATAAGTTTAATGACAATTTTGTATCTCTTTAAAATTGTTTTAAAATTCAAAATTGTTCATGTCTTTTGCCAATTTTCCATAAGTTTATTTAGGTTGTTAAACTTCATCTTTTAGATTATTTATTAAGATAGTAATCTTTTATTTGTAGCATGTATTGCAGATATTTTAGTCTTCTTTTACTTTACCTGTGTTTTCTTTTTTTATCATGCAGTTTTTTAAATTTTAAGCAGTAGAAGTTATCCTTTCTTTTATTGCATCTGGACTTTGAGTCATAGTTAAGACAGTTGGTTTTTCAGGAATTTGAATAGGCTACTAGTGAATTGTTTCCTCAAACATTTTTATTGGCAGGTAGAAAGGAAGCAGCTGCCATTTTGTGGATAACATATAGTGATCTGCTGACTGATCTCATTAGCATGAAGCAGCGTCTAGACCTGAATTACACTAGCTTCTTTGAATTTTCCTTTAGTTTTCCTGACTTCTGCGCCAACTTGTGCTCAAGTGTCAGGTCTGCTTATGCTCCAGCATCAGATGTGGAGGGAGAACCTTTAAAAGACTGTTTACCCAGTTCTCACAATTGGGAAACCCAGATCCCTGTAACAAATATCTCTCTCTCTCTCTCTCTCTTTCTCTCCCCTATCTATCTATTATTTGTTTGATCTTCTATTTGTGTGCTTTTCTGGATGAGGCCTCACTTATAGATAAATGGTTTATATTCGTAAATTATTTTGGGGAAATGCTGTAAGGCTTATCCCTGTGTGGGGATTTACAGTAGCTGTAGTATTAAAATCTCTAGGATAACCTGGAATAAAGAAATCTTATGCTATATTCATCAAAGCATTGTCACACTTTCTTGACTTACTACCAAAACCACTTAGCTAAAATTGTTTCATATCTCATAGAGATAGTTTTCCAAATAAAATTTTGTGGAATATAGGTAGGTAAGTAGTTAGATAGATAGATAGATAGATAGATAGATAGATAGATAGATAGATAGAGATAGAGATAATATCCTGAAGCTATATCCCAATCCAGAAGAGATGGGCTTAATTATAAAAAAGTTGAAACATAAAGGCCATACATTTTTCATAGTCTTTGTTATTTCTTAAAAAACACTAAGCCTTTCCCCAAAGCTTTACTACTTTTGGTCTGTGATCAATAAAGCTTAAAATCCAATCACTATTAATTTGCCTCTCACTTTTCCACTAGTATTAACAGAACTTACAATACATAGGAGGACTGAATTCTGAACAAGTTGATCACTTCACATACACAACCAGCCAAGAGGGCAAATGGGGGTTGAAATCAATTTCAAGCTCTTCTAAATGTCATTTGCTTCACGGGGCAGAGCTACATCTGCCTGGAGTAAGGAACATCTTTTCTAATTAGTACACAGGCTCCATCTGCACTCCAAGATGAATGACAATGGGGATGTGCATACCTGGAGAAGTAGTCTATGTCTAATCTGAACAAAGATGCCATAGCTACTTGTGTCTAATGCACCTAAAAAGTCTATGAACGTTTCCTCACTTTCATTTTGCCAAGAAGAAAATTGTGTTTTGAAGAGGATAAGTAATCTATTTATAATCCCAAGCTAGTAACCTGAGTCCAATCCCCATTTTTTTCTTTTCCACTGTAATAGACTGTCTTTTACCTGTGTGTTACCCCATGCAGCATTTCTTCCTGTGTTATGTTGTCTAATTATTTCTAACTGCCTGCTTTCTTGTGCATTCTCTTAAAAATCTAGATTATGATTCCACTGTAACAAATGGGAAATGAATGTTTTTCATCCTACTGTATATTGTTCAAATGTTTACTATATGTATGTCATTTTGAAGTTAATTCTGTAATTTTATTTTGAAATTCATTTTGCATATTTTATTGAGTTTTCTCTAAGCTCCTGTGTTTTTCTAGCAGCTTTATAACTTTCTACAACCAGTCATGGAATAGAAAAATATACCTAAGTATCCTCTATGAAGTTTCAAAGCCATATGATGTTATAACATAGAATGCTTCCATATGTTAGAACCATAATAACAGAAGTTGCACACTAAAATTGTTTTATTTTGAAATAGTGCCCATTTATATTCCACATTATTGAAGTAACATTATACTTTCAATAAACATCTCTAGACATAATTATTTAGTTCCTCTGTCCCATAAAGGGTGGCGATCACTTTATTTATTGTCTAAATCATAAAAGGCAGTGATTTTTAAAAAATACCCTAAATAAAAAATATCTAGTAAGTGAGCAGTTAACAAATGCACTGACTAATCACTAGGTAGCTGACAACTGGATATTTTGGTAATATGTGAATATCAGTAGATCATTTGTAATAAAAAATAGAAACTTATCAAAAGGGATAATAGTAATTAAAGAGGTAAGATAATGGAAGATTCTTTTTCAACATGTTTTCATTTTCTTAAATATGTTGTGATCCTAAATAAGCAAATTAAGGAACCAAGTTGATTACTATGTAAAAATCCTTGAATCATATGATTCACTTCATAGCTTTTAAGACTCCATGAAGGATAATGTTTAAGACATGTCAGGCAGAACACCAAGTGGTATAGATTTAAAACAGGGTCTATTGGGAGAAAACTTACAAGCAGAGAAGTGATAGAGCACATACATTTCCCTCAGCTCTACCTATCCCACAGTGAAAGCTGAGCATAGCTCCACACACAACACAATGTACTAGATAGGAGTAACCTTCCTCCCAAACCTCTAAATATCTATATATTTATAATGAAGGTCAGGGCAAATCTATGTAACTAAGTAACAGAGGAACTCCTTTGTGAAGGAAATGGGCTTCTTAGAAATGAGGAGTTCATGAAGCCCCATAACTGGTAGCAGCTTGTTATTTTGATGAGTTAACTCAGACTATTTGGACCATTCTTCTAATCTATTAAAGGAGGGAGTGATATTAACCCAATAACCCTCCAGATTTATTGCTTTCTATGTATCTAATCAGTCTAGCTTGAAACCTCAGTAGGGTAGTTCCATGGCTTACAAATAGAATGGTGTATTCAAAATGCAATGTATAACTTTTCCACAAAGAGAATGTATTTTCCCTCTTGGGAAAATCCATCTTATATGGTTTTGATACAATTAATCCTGCCCCCAATATTTTCTTCCTCTACTTTCTGGGCAAAAAGAATTGAGCCAATGATTGCTGCAAGATCCTGTGTTCGATCAGTTTTCCCTAGGACAATTTCCCCCAGAGATATCATGGACAAAGATCTTCTCTCTGATAGGGATGTTAATCTGTAGACTATGGGTCTAGGGCAGCAATTCCTTCCTCCTTAAGAGAGAATCAATGTAATAAGATAAGCAGTGGCAAGAGTTGGA
>NW_016821436.1:29356-30519 GCF_001698545.2 Rhinopithecus bieti | reverse complement strand
TACTATTATTTCTTCTGCATTTAATCATAATGCAAAAAAAATCAAAATATTTATGGCTTCTGACAGCAAAATTTGAAGATATTCAAGAATATATTCATTTCTTCTTTAGTATTTCATGTTTCTAAAATGTATTGATTATAATTATAAATGTTTATAAAATTATATTGATTCATTATGTTCAAATGTGTTCTAAACTTTAAACGTGTTCATTCAAAAGAAGTTTGACTTTTTTAGTTATAAGGCAAACAAGAATCAGAAGTCTTCTTCAAAAAAACTGCAATGACTACAGTAGGGATGAGTTGGATATCTGTTTGGCCTCTCATGTCCAGCATTCATTTTTTCCTTTTTAGAGTAACAGCACTTCAGTCCCCTTTGGGTAAGGGGCATGTCTTCCTTCTCTCTCACAAATCTTTCCCAACCACTGATACCTCCAGCATCACTGGGTCTAGCAAATCACATGACCCAAAAATGCAGAGATGCTTACATTATAACTTAGACTTGCTACAGAACAGTTATTTGCTCCGGGCCTAACTCAAAGCTAGCAGCCTTTTGTATCGTTGTGTATATGGGGTAAAGCAGTGTCTTGGGGTATGGAACATTTCCTATAGAGTCTGAACTTATTCCAAAATGGACCACATAGTTGGAAGTAAAGCACTCCTCAGCAAATGTAAAAGAATGGAAATCACAACAAACTGTCTCTCAGACCACAGTGCAAACAAATTAGAACTCAGGCTTAAGAAATGCATCCAAAACTGCACGACTACATGGAAACTGAACAACCTGCTCCTGAATGACTACTGGGTAAATAACAAAACGAAGGCAGAAATAAACATGATCTTGAAACCGATAAGAACAAAGATGCAACGTACCAGAATCTCTGGGGCATATTTAAAGCAACGTGTAGAGGGAAATTTATAGCACTAAATGACCACAAGAGAAAGCAGGAAAGATCTAAAATCGACACCGTAACATCACAATTAAAAGAACTAGAGAAGCAAGAGCAAATACATTCAAAAGCTAGCAGAAGGCAAGAAATAGCTAAGATCAGAGCAGAACTGAAGGAGATACAGACACAAAAAACCCTTCAAAAAATCAATGAATCCAGGAGCTGGTTTTTTGAAAAGATCAACAAAATTGATAGACTGCTAGCAAGACTAATAAAG
>NW_016821436.1:22257-26824 GCF_001698545.2 Rhinopithecus bieti | reverse complement strand
ACCACAACGAGGTACCATCTCACACCAATTAGAATGGCAATCATTAAAAAGTCAGGAAACAACAGGTGCTGGAGAGGATGTGAAGAAACAGGAACACTTTTACACTGTTGATGGGCATGTAAACTAGTTCAACCATTGTGGAAGACAGTTTGGCGATTTCCCAAGGATCTAGAACTAGAAATACCATTTGAACCAGCCATCCAATTACTGGCTATATACCCAAAGGATTATAAATCATGCTACTGTAAAGACACATGCACACGTATGTTTATTGTGGCACTATTCACAATAGCAAACACTTGCAACCAACCCAAACATCCATCAATGATAGACTGGATTAAGAAAATGTGGCACATATACACCATGGAATACTATGCAGCCATAAAAAAGGATGAGTTCATGTCCTCTGTAGGGACATGGGTGAAGCTGGAAGCCATCATTCTGAGCAAACTATTGCAAGGACAGAAAACCAAACACGACATGTTCTCACTCATAGGTGAGAATTGAACAATGAGAACACTTGGACACAGGGCGGGGAATATCACACACCGGGGCCTGTCATGGTGTGGGGTGATGGGGAAGGGACAGCATTAGGAGAAATAACTAATGTAAATGACGTGTTAATGTGTGCAGCACACCAACATGGCACATGTATACACATGTAACAAATTTGCACATTGTGGACATGTACCCCAGAACTTAAAGTATTAAAAAAAAAGAAAAGAATCTGAAGAAGTTTGCCAGGCTTGGCACTTTCTTCTTCATGATAAGAGACCCATGATGTAATGGTTCCTCTTTTATTTTGAAAGGTATATTCTGACACTCAGATCCATAAAAATCGCTTAGATATGGCAGTCCTGTGAATATTCCTCAGATTTATATCCCATCCCCGAAGTGTACCTGTATTATCATCTCCATTGTGATAGATACCTCTTGATCATCCCACCTGATCAACACAATATCATTGAATCAATGCTCAGGCAGTCCAGAGCTCTTCAGATACATTACAATAGAAAGCAGTATAGTTAACATAGCCCTGAGGGTAAAGTGTTAATGAATTCATTTGTCTGTTCCACAAGAATTCAAATGGTCACTGATCTTTTTCTCCGATTAAAAAAGAAAGAACACCTTTTCCAAATCAGTGGTTGCACACCACGTACTTGAGGCCATATTAATCTGCTCTAACAATGATACCATGTCCAACACAGCACCTGCAATCAAGGTTAGTACTTGTTGAAGTGTGCCATAGTCTGCAGTTATTCTCTTGGATCCATCCAATTTCTGAAGCAGCCAGGTTAGTGAATTAGAAATACAGTGGGGACCACGATCCTTGTAGCTTTAGATCCTTAGGGGTAGCCTTACTTTCTAGCATGCTTTCCAGGTGTGTTAGTGCTTTTGATGTACTCTCTTGGCCAGAGAGGAGACAGTTTCAGAAGCTTCCACTTGGTTTTCCTTACTCTGATAGCACTTTCCTCAAAAATGTTCTAAATTCAAACTATCAAAATATGGACAAATTCCATTAAATAAAAAATATCATCGTCAATGAATTAATTGCAGCACTGTACGTTGTGGATTTTTGCCAAATACTCTAAGCATCATGATGTTTCCTTTGTTAAAATAAGTACTTCTTATATATATAATTTGAAAAACATCATACACACACACACACATGCACAGACACACATATACACACATCCAGTCCTGAACTGGAGAATAAGCCCATTATAACACTTGCCATGGCACCAAACTTACCCAAAGGATATTGGGCACTTCTTCATGTAATTTCGAATCCCACATTTAGGCATATGGGTGTAGGTTCTTAGGTATATTGTTCAAGTATTTCGTCTTAAGAGTACATACTTATTGTAGGTATGATTTTTCTCTTATTTGATCATTCCAGAACACCTGGAATAACCTCATGAAGCCTAAAGGCATTCAATGAATAGTTTTTGATGGTAGGCATTATTTGAAACAGTTGAATATCTGTTCTATGCTATCCACCCAAACACTTTAATATATATGGCTTAACAATATTGCAAGCCTGATTTCATTTTAATGGTGCATTATCTGGGTGAGTGTGATTTATTGTGACAGAGTGTAAATTCAACTATTGAGTCTTTAACAATAAATAACGAAGAAGTTTGTAATAGAGAACAATAAAGCATTATGTTGACAGAGGCAGAATTGAAATGGTGACAAAATACAGCAATCTACTATCAGACAGCATAATTAAAGTTTAGCTGTGGGGTGCCAGAATTTTATTATTTTAAGGTGATTTGGGTGTGTGAGTGTGTAAGCTAGAAACAGTTATTCTCTCCTGGAAAACAGTATTTTGGTTTCTTATCATAAAAGAATAACTATATACATTTTCTTTAAGAGCATCAGACATGTAATAAACTTTAGCACTAAAACCAAGAGGCATTTGGCAGGGAATCCAGTGACCTGAGAATGGGAACAGTGATGATGACCTGTAAAGAATCTGAGGGGCCTGCCAAGAGATGCTTCTGGAAAACTGGCTTTTGATTCACCTAAACTTGCCCTGGACACACAGGAATTATTGTGGTTTGTTTTATACTAACTGTTTTATATCTAGCTAATAGGTTGAAATGTAGCCAGAATTTTCAGAATAGACCATTGTCATCAGGGACCTGGAAGATGTAAGTGCTGTGAGAATAATGTTAATTCCAGTGGTGTCTTCCACAGCTTTACCTCCTATCAGGGACTTGGGGAGACCTGGAAAGTCAAATCTTTTCCCAGGATTGTTTACTATTCTGTACTTTTGGTAACTTGTATCTTTTCTCTATTAAAGAAATTTACACCCCATAATATTTTTTTTCCCACCATCCTGACAGCTTCAGTGCAATATTTAACTTCTATTAATTTTTAGTTTCTTCATCTGTAAAACAGAGATAAGGCCTTTGTGAGGAAGATACGAGATAATGGATGGGAGGCTTTGCCCATAGTTCCTGATACATGGTAGTTTGTAATACATGTTAAGTCTTGACTATCACTTGTTCTTCGGATAAACAACCAAACAGAGGCATAATTATAACTTTGGGGGATATCAGCTAAGTTTAAGAGAGTCCCTTTTCTCCATGAAGTTTTGCCCCAACCCCTCTACCTAGTTGTGCGAGCGGCTGAAACCATGGTAACAGTACACGATGTCATTCTATGTACTATTGATTGGAACAGTGTTGGACACCAGGCCTGTGCTGAGTTAATCAGATTCTCTCTCCTAGGAATGTGAAATTGCCATGCAGTTTGGCTCTGTGAAAGACTGGAATAGAGGGACTTATAAATCTTAGCCAGAGAAGGAACCTTCTGTCTTATTTGCAAAACATCACAGAGCAAAAAAAAGATGTTCAGGATAAGACTGAAGAAGATAGAGACACAGAAAAAAATGGAAAGGAAGAGGATCAACTACATGCCTATAACTTTCCTAATTATTGGTTCTGGTCTTCCCTTACGTGCAGACTCCCTTTGAATTTTAGGAGAAAGTGCAGTATCCATTCTGTAAATATGCATTGTTGCTTAAGTTAACTGGAGTTATCCTCCATTATGTGTATTCAAAATAAACTAAACTAAAGCAAAAAGTGAAATGATGCTCATAAGATTATATTATTTACCAGTAAAAATATTTTAAATTACTTCTCTTTTATTTTATTACAAAATAACGTCAAAGTCTACACAACCAGTATGTAACATTCCCTATTTAATTGGTTATTTTTTATATCTAAGTAAGCGAAAATTTTAAAAATATTTTCAGCAGCGAAAACTGTTTAATTTTGAGACCAAAATAAAGTCTTTTACTTGAAACCTAAATAAAAGTAAATTAGAATTGCTTCGAAAATATGTTAGCACTCTTGTTATTATAGAACAAGAGAAATATAACTTTATATATTTATCTAACAGAGAAACATAACAAAGGTTTAAATTAAATCATTATCTCTAACATATACCATATAAACACTGTTATTTTTTCCTTCAGAAGCAAAGAGCTATGTCATAACTTCTTAGTCATATTATGACATATTAACTATGTCATAACTTCTTAGTCAATTTAGAAAACTAAATTATTCTTCAATTTCTACCACATTTTTCTAAGTTATAGTCAATTTCATAATCCATTATCTTGATATAGTTACTGGAGTATTTAAATGGTGGTTAACACAAAACGAGAGAAGAGGGAAATAGAAACTAAAACTAATGAAGTCATAGAAATAAAGAAAGAGGTCTTGGAAAAATCACCAAAAATAATACAGTGAAAGAAGTACTGGAATAGAGTTTCAAAAGAAAATTAAATTCAGTGTAGCAAAGAAAATCATGGTTATTTGTGAAAATATGTGAAGAAGATAAAGTCCACTGAGTTAAAAGCCATGGTTTGCATGCAGCAAGAGTGCTGAATCTTGCATCTGTGTCATGGTAAGTTTTATTCAAAGTGAAAATGCCATGAAACACAGTTGGAGATATATTGGAGATATATTCACAGTTGGAGAATAATTCTCTGTTAAATAATCGTAGAACTTGTTTAAGAGACTCAGCCCATCTTAGAAGACTCTATGAAAAA
>NW_016821436.1:17805-21023 GCF_001698545.2 Rhinopithecus bieti | reverse complement strand
CCATAGTAATGCATGTAATGCACATGACTTCATTAAGTTTTTAAGACAATCAGTACTTGTGTGGCTCTTCCAAAAAAAAAAAAGTGCACTGTCTCTTTGTGACTTTGTTTATATCAAGCCCACACTCACTCTTCTTCATCTATTCAGCAGACTCTTTCCCTCAAAGAAGTGGTACCAAATTAAGTCAGTCTGTGCTCATCAGTGTTAATTCCATCAAATCAGGAAAAGGACTGGAAAATGCACCTAACCCCAGACCCCTGGGACTGTCCAGTTTCAAGAGGTTAAGATAGAAAAGTCTCATTCTCTGTACTTCAGTCTCCTCTTGGCATTTCACTGCTTGTTTTTCTCAGAGCACTACACTCTATTTTATTCCTCATTTCTGATTAGCTCCACTGACAGCAAGAAGTGAGGTATGTCGCTCTTTTTTGAAATGAAGTACAAGATTATTATTCAGTAAGTCTTCATTGTAAAAAGCACCTGCAAAAACCTAGTCCACTAGAAGGCTTTTCTAATGCCTGTGGCAAACATCTTAATGTAGTACTTACTGTTATCTGAAGAGATGAGAGCAGCACTTTCACTATTTTGGTAGATGCATAAAGATGAATTTAACCCACATATTTTAGCTTCAGTGAAGCACATCTTCCCATAAAAAGGGATGTGCTTCAATGTTGCCAAAGTCTGCAGGACTCCAACCCTCCAAATCCCCAAATATTAGTACAATATATAATGTTATATATAAATATATATATATATATGACTTAAGAAAAATAATTTTCAAGTTCACAAAGACATTCACAAAAGTTTCTTCAATTTAGTGCCTTCACATACTTAGAGCTGAAAATTTTCATCTAAGCCCATTCTTCTCTATCAGTTACACAATATTATTGCATATTGATTGTATCATTCAAAACATAATAGTTCAAAGTTCTTTGAAAGAGTAGGATGGTAAGAGTGACTAACAAAATCTTGGCTCATTTTGGTGATTATATATCTTTATGTGCAGTGAGGTTTTGCACATTACATCCAACTTCCAGGTGACAGCTTCCCAAATATATCCCAGATATATAACACAGGTTCAACCTCATAGCCATCTGACTCTAGACACCTTGAACCAATGTGTACCTCTACTCTAAAATTTCTTAAAGGAAGCTATGTAGGAGTTTAAAAAAAATATTTCACAAATAAAATACCCTAAAAATACGGATTCGACATCATTCCTTCTTCCTAAATTTTTACACTCATTTAGTTGCTAAGAAAAGTATGTCTTTACCTTTGTAGCTACTCAACATTCTCCACTGAATTTGTTCACCATCAGACTGTCTCTTATTTCTTCCTCTATTATCCACTGTCTTACAGAAGCATGTCTTGAATTTTTACCTCTGCTTACCAGCCATGTAATATGCTGGAATGAATACTTGTAGAGGGAAGCAAAGGGAGGCCTCTACTTTCACTTCAACAGTTTCCCATAATATTCATGGAAAAGTTGGTGAATGGAATTCTACACTTTGTCACACCTGTTAGAGACAGATTTTGTTAAGTGATTTTCTTGTATTTTCCAAATTATATCATATATATAACATTCTTCATTCATTCATTCATAAGATATTTACAGAGTTTCTGTGACGTCCATACCTCAATACTAGTCACTAGAGAAAATGAATATAATAAAGTGGAAGATGTAATGTGCGGTCTGCATCCTTCATGAACGTATGGCTGAGTTTGAAGAGACAATAACAGCTTTCCTAGGTAACAGCAATTGATATGATATGAGATCTAGAAATGGCCCTGCTACTGTAGTTTACAACTAGAAAGTCTTCTCCTTGGCTGGCACTTTAACGCCGTAAAGTATGTAATTTATTATTGTGCATTGAATTTCATCTCTAAATGTAGTAAAAAGGAACAGTTCACTATTCATGGCAAGTAAAGATATAAGGTCATGCTTTAGCTACCTTAAGAAAGATCAGGCCCCCAAAATCCAGTATCTTCATAGCTGATGTTATTAGAGAGTGTGAAAAGCTGAAGGTAGAAAAAAAACTGTTGCCTGTATGTGAATGCAAAAGGCAGTTATGTTGCTTGTGTCTCTGGTGGAAGGATTCAGTAAAAGTGTACTGCTGCTGTCAAATATGAGATATCAGAGAGTGTCATAAAACATCATTGCACAGTTATTAAAATTATTTTAATCAATTAGTGAAAAATTGAGGAAGAGCATTATTCTATAACCTTATGAAAAGATATGAGTGCCAATAGCTACTTAGTTGTTTTAAGTGATACTGTGTGAAAAAATTTTCAAGATACATCTCTCAACATGTCAATGAGTATAAAAATACATTACATATGGTTACAGAATGCCTTTACATTGCTATAGCTTTTAAAGCTATCTAACCTTCTAAGTCCCCAATCGATAACACACATTTCATATTCAGTTGAAGCAAAATAAAAATGTGCACCTATGGCTATCAGTGTTGACTGAAATATAGTTGAAATACTTCTGTTCCAGCACACCGTGCTTCAGAAATATGCTTTATATATGTTGTAGGCTTGTGATATCAGTTCTTGTTTTATTATTTTTGCTTCTAGCTCTATGAAAACTTCTTAGCTAAATCTCCACTAAATGATATACAACTGTAGTCCCTTTGCTTGAATTAAAGTCTCAAATGTATTTAGTGTGATTTTATATTTTGAACTTTATAATGCAAGCCATGAATAATTCACTTTGGTTGAATAAGTGGAGAATAAAGGTGAATAAGTGAATAACTAAAATGATGCTTTTAAAATAGGGTCCCCAGGCACTTAAAATTCTTAAGCCGTTTTGTAGGCCAAAATATAGTGTAAAAGGGTACTCTAAGGTTTTAACGATTCTGATAAAGATCTCAAAATAAGCACAGAAGCTTAAAGTAGAACAGTTAAACAGGAAGTAATCACTCCAATAGAAAATATATGAAATAATACATGGATGGTAATAAAAATGTCCAAATATGCTGATGATAACATAAAAGGTTAAAACAAAAAGACTGCATTTCCCTTAAAGAAAGTAGAAAGGCTGCTGTCCAGGGTGCAACAGAGAGTTCCAAACATCACAAAGCAAAACAAACATTTCTTAGAGGACATGTAATTGTCTCTGTCACTTGTAATTTTGTCATTATAAAGAATAATTTATAAAATGTAATTATGTTTTCAAAAATATAGCTGTTTGAAATTATTTTGCACATTAGCAAAAT
>NW_016821436.1:5031-14388 GCF_001698545.2 Rhinopithecus bieti | reverse complement strand
GAAAGAAAGAAAGAAAGAAAGAAAGAAAGAAAGAAAGAAAGAAAGAAAGAAAGAAAGAAAGAAAGAAAGAAAAGAAAGAAAGACATCTCTTTTTCTCTATTGGTATCTGGTCATAAGGAACTCCCCAGGAAACCGTAAGTATTATTTGGAAGTGAGGTAGCCAAACAGCAGGAAGAAACATTAGAAAAAATAAATGTCTCCTTCCTGAACTGCAGTTTCTTTGCTGGTGCCTTCCTTTAGCACAGGTCCAGAATGCACAGGGCTTGATACCCCAGGAGATGAAGTCTACAGGCCTCCCTTTGGCAGAGGAGGATGGGGATTTGTTGCAAGTGTAGAGGGGGAAGAGCAAATAACCATCACAAATTGGCAATGTTAAACTGGGTCCTGGGTCTTACAATGACTCAATTTTATTTATTTATTTATTTATTTTTAAGACCGAGTCTCGCTGTGTTGCACAGGCTGGAGTGCAGTGGCGCAGTCTCGGCTCACTACAACCTCTGCCTCCCAGGTACAAATGATTCTTCTGCCTCAGCCTCCCGAGTAGCTGGGATTACAGGCATGTGTCACTATGCTTGGGTAACTTTTGTATTTTTAGTAGAGACAGGGTTTTGCCATGTTAGCCAGTATGGTCTTAAACTCCTGACCCCAAGTAATCCACCCCCCTCGGACTTCCAAAGTGCTGGGATTACAGGTGTGAGCCACCATGCTCGGCCTAATAACTCAATTCTTATTTCTGCATCAATGCACAATTAGGGCATGTTTACCTGGGTAATATTTAAATAATATCGTTCCTACATATGTGGTTCACATATTTCCCTTTATTCAAAGATTACTGGCATGTAAGAGTGAGGGTGTGAATTTGATAGTAAGGGGAAATGGAGAAAGAAAGATGATTCCACTGTGTTCAATCCATTTTTGCCAAAGGCTCTTGGAAAACTATAAGCAAGTAGCACATTAAAATTTCCAGAGCCCAGCCTGGGCAATGTGGTGAAATCCCGTCCCTACAAAAGTACAAAATTAGCCAGGTGTTGTGGTGCACACTTGTAGTCCCAGCTACCTGGGAGGCTGAGGTGGGAGGATCGCTTGAGCCCAGGAAGTCCAGGCTGCAGTGAGTTAAGATCACGTCACTGCATTCTGGCCTGGGTGACAGATGGAGACCTTGTCTCAAAGAAAAAAAAAAAAAATTCCAGAGCACTCTAACATGGAATGGCTGACTCATTATATTTCATAAAGAACAACGAACTTTCCATGATTAATGTTCTCCCATGAGATGACATATTCCTTCACCATTTAGTTAACCACCTAGTTAATATAGTCAGAGCTTTTGATTTCCATGCACCCTAGAAGTAATTCTTAGAGCACCACAGCTTTAGCTAGTGACAGATTACTTTGTGTAATTCTCACAAAGCTAAATCAACTTGTTGGTTGTTATACAGGACAGCCTGAACAAATACAGTTCTGCACTCTTTTCCTTTAGTGACCATTTTTGTTTTATATTTTCTAGAAAGTTTCTTTATGTCATAAACTCTTTCTTTGAAGATAGAATTTTCGGAACATGCTCCTGAGATGCTTTAAATATATTTTCAATGCCTTGATCTGGTATCTATAGTGTGACATTTTGTTTCATGCAAATTAAATAAATCTCTCATGCTATAATTTATGAAATACTGAGATGGCCATATTTTATTATAAAACTCAAAGTTTGAGACGTCTTTCTTTTGGTCACTGTACCCTTGACAAATGAGTAAAAGTCATTTTCTAAAAAGAAGGACGTATAGATCGTTTTATCTAATATTGTACATTTTAACATTTTAATCCAACACATTCTTCAGCCTTCATTCAGTGTCTTCTTGTCAATTTATTTTGTTTTACTGTATTTAACTGTTTTATTCTGATACACACACACATCGACACAATGATGTACAAATCAATGATTCATCATAAAGTCAACAGTCTGTAACCACTGACCTAGATAAAAAAATATAACACTGTAGCACCATAAAAGTTTCTCTTGTGCCACCTTCTGGTTACACCATCCTCCCTTATAAAAATAACCACTCTCATGTCATTTAGAATAATCACCTATTTGCCTTCTTGGATAGTTGTACCAAATAAGCGACCAATCTTAAATACTTAGATTTAAAACTTGGATTTTCTTTTCGTAAAGATGTTATTATAAGGGATCTTTAGTTTAACATTATATTCCTGAGAAGTATCTATGTTATTGCATACAACATGTTTTATCCCTTTTCATTGTTTATAGTTTCATTTGTAACAATATATAATAATGAATTGTTTTATATGACTCTTGATTTGAAATTTGGATTAACTATGGTTTGGATTTTATAAGTAATGTTGTCACGATCATTCTTTTACATGTCTCAGTGCATGGGGCGGGGGCAAATTTAAGGATTGAGCAGTCCAATTAATTGTGTACACTATTCTATGAAATTTAAAACCTGTTTATAATGTAACCACCACCACCATCTGGATGCAGAACAGATCCATCACCTCCCAAAATTCTCTCATGCTATTACTTTATAGTTATACTACTAATTCAATTTTTTTCATGATGTAAAAATACCTAACAGGAGATCTACCCTCTTAACAAATTTTTAGGGACACAATACAGTATTTTTAACTCTAAGCACTAGATTGTACAGCAGATCTCTAGAATTTATTCATCTTTCATAACTTAAACCTTACACCATTTGAACAGCTCCTCATTTCTTCCTCCTCCCAACCACTGGCAACCACCATTCTACTCTCTGCTTCTATGAATTTGACTCCTCCAGATAGATACCTCATATAAGTGGAATCACAGTGTTTGTCTTTCTGTGTCTGTCTTATCTCACTTAACATAATATCCTCCAGGTTCATCAATATTGTCACAAATGACAGGATTTCCTTCTTTTTAAAGGACGAATAATATTTTATTCTGTATATATACCACGTTTTCTTTATCCATTCATCCATTGACGGAAATTTCCGTTGTTTCCGCGTCTTGGATATTGTGAATAGTTCTGCAATAGTACATGGGAATGCAAATATCTCTTTGAGATCTTAACTTCAATTCTTTTGGATAAACACCCAGAAGTGAAATTGCTGGACTATATATATATATATATGGAACTACTAATAATTACCAAGGTAGTTATGTTGTTGTGGGACAAATCAGAGACGGGAGAGACCAAGCAGAGTTCAGAAGAGCCTTTAATTATTAAGGTGATCACTGACTCAGTTGGACTAGGGTCCAGAAAGTCTGACCCCGGAACAAAGGGATCAATCACCTTGTAAGCAGTTTGTGGCGGGAGTTACGTGCTGCAGGAAGCCTACTTGCAAAAGCGAGAACAAAGGCAGTTAATTACTCTTTTACGTTTGTTACACCATATGTCTTACAACCTTGGGAATACATGCTTTTGTAGCAATTGCTTATCAACCTTGTGACATTACAGCCCCGCTGGGGAGGGAAGCAAGAACTCACCATGCCTCAAGGAAGGTAGAAGGATGGAACACAGATAAGCCTCTCTGGGCACAGAGGAGGGATAAGCAGCTAATGTTCTCTCTTAACCCGCCCCACCCCACCCCCCGGGGTGGGGGGGTTATATTACATCCTACCTTCAAGAAAAAAGAATAAATTTTTCGACCATTATACTTATAAAATTCATTAATTCCCCCTTCAGTGTAACAATGTCAAACTGACTTTTTTATGATCGAAGTTTGCTGTTTTAGAAGGAAATATTTTTTCAGCCAAAGTATATTGTTCTTTTCAGCCATTTCCACCTTCTCTAATTCCTACATCCTTGAAATTTTCCAATTCATTTACTCCTCCATAGGGAGAATATTTTATTTTTCTTTGAGTATACCTTGTAAAATTTTTGCAGTCATTGATAGTATAATTAATAATTTATATGAAAATATTTATAATTTGAAGACAATATTTGAAGGTTTGTCTTTAGAATCAAGTACATACCCTTAAATCCCAGCTTTAAGAAAGAGCCACATAAACTTGCCATAATGCATGAGTAATATAAAATAATGTCAGAGAAGAGAATACTACTTTCTGACCTTCACACAAATTCTCCTTATGCACCATTGCTAGAGGGCTGAGAGCCCTTTAAACTTTCTGACCTACTTAGTGTGGCTGTAAATGTCATTCTTATTCATAGCAACATTTAATGCTTTCCTGGGTTTTGCTAAACTATTTACCACAGTGATATATTGCAGAATTGAATTCCACAGCTTGATGGTGTACTGCATAAAGAATTGTATTGTTCATCAGTCTAAAATGGAATGCGATTCATTCTCACTGAGAGTCAGCTTGTTTCCATGGTATGAGAATGGGAGGAGAAAACACCTTATGTTTTCAGTAAAACATTCATTACTTTTACAGCTGTTTTCCTTTTCATAGTTTACTTCTCTCCATTACTAAGTAAATCACACTATAATGCCTCCCAGACATAATTTTTATATTTATTTTGGCCTTTCTACCCAGCCTTAACATTTGGCCTGATTTTAATCTGTCACATTTTACATAATCTTCCTTATAAATTGACTACTGAGTGAAACAGTGAAACCGATGCTCAAAAGAAATCTACAAGCACCGCAAGGAAAAGTCATCAGCAATATACAGTTAGGAATAAATTGGAATTGAAAATTCAGAATTTTTAAGTTCTGTTCATGTGAATGCTCCATGTTATTTTTCCCTTCCTATATCTGCTAAAAAGTTAGAAGGAATTTCTTCCACCAGTTTAAATACATTGTAAAATGTATCTGATTTTAAACAAATATTTATATATAATCATCATTGTAATAAGCTCTTAGATAATATTTATCTTTTACATACGTGAAAGTCAATACAAATATTTCATGTTAACTCTAAATCCAAATGGCCTTCAGTGAGTGTTCTTTGCAAAGACATTTAGAGTTAGCACTTCTGCTCACAAAAATGTTCCAAGAGCACTTTTCTAATAACAACAGGAAATGAATACAATTATTTTAGCTGCCAAAAAAATTGTTGGTGATAAGATTCTTTGTGCATTGATTTTAGAACCAATGGTGTAAGAAAATCTTAAAATATTTTCTATATATAATGCCACTGAGAACAATGTTTAAAAGGATTAAAAAATTAGAGACATATCAATATTGATAAATAATGTCCACAGTAATATTGATACTCACAAAATTAACTTGAATATTTAATTTTTGTATACAAGTTTAGATGGTAATGACAGTTCATTACTAATGAATATAATTGTTTTTATGGGATCCTTCTCATGTATTAGTTCAGACCTTCTTATCTTAATCTTTCTTATCAGAGATGACTGCTAAATCTAGAAGGGTGCTAGGTGAACTTTTCATAGCATTGCTTTTCACCCGTTATACAATGTAATTGGTAAAACAAATCAAATGTGTGTATATTAATAATCATATCAAGATCTCTAACCCCTCCAGACTACAATGATATAGTAATTTAACAAGAATTGCTTTGTTCTTCTACAAGCCTGTCAGATCTAGGTTTTAATTATCTTCTCACCACCTCTAGGCCTTTTCATATTCAGACAATATGTAAATTAATGTAGTCTTTCATTTTGAAAGAGTTAAGGGATAGGAATTTCTCTAGAATATTTCTCTCTTAGCTGTCTTAACCATACATCTGCCTTCCTATAGAATATAAATCATAATGAAACATGGAATCCTAATTCTGGAGAGTAAAATCAGTAGGAAAATAAATCCTGCTCTCAAGAAAATAAACATTAAACTTTAAAATCTTCAAAGTACAATGAAAGAAAAATTAGTTTATAAATTAACTTTTCTACAAATTTTAAAAAAACCCACAGTATTGTGTCTCCATTCAAATGATTTATGTGTTCAAGAACCTTTTTTTGTTTTGTTTTGTTTTTTTGGAGATGGAGTCTCACTGTTGCCCAGGCTGGAGTGCCATGGAATGATCTCGGCTCCCTGCAACCTCTGCTTCCTGGGTTCAATGATCCTCCTGCCTCAGCCTCCCAAGTAGCTGGGACTACAGGCACGCACCACCACGCCCAGCTTATTTTTATTTTTATTTTTTTTAATAGAGATAGTGTTTCACCATGTTGGCTAGGCTGGTCTCGAACTCCTTACCTCAGGTGACCCACCTACCTCAGCCTCCCAATATGCTGGGATTACAGGCATGAGCCACCACTCTCAGCCTCAAGAAACATTTTTAAAGCAGTGTTCTAAACTTGAGGCTACAACCCTGAACTAAAAAGACAAAACCCCTGTTTTTGTCTGATTACATCTTACATGCTAAGAGAGGGAAGTATAATAAATTATGAAACACATGAATATATATATATATAATAAAGAAAATGAAATGGAGTTATGACAGGAAATGAATGAGGAGCAAATCTAAGGAAATCAGAAAGGGCTGCTCTTACATGAAAGTTGAGCAGAAATCTGTAGCAATGCAGTGAAACATAGATATCTCTGGGGAAAACATTAGAGATGGTCAGGGCTAATTCCAAAATTTAGAGTCTGACTAAAATGATGGAATTACCATTAACTGAGATGAGAATGACTAGGGAAGAGGATTGGCAAAAATCGAGTTTGGATTTGGGCATGCTCCTTTTTTTAAAGTGTCTATTAGACTTTCAAGGGGAAATATAAAATAGAAAGAATCTAGAGTTCTGATGAGAGACCTATATTGCATTGTAACTTTGCCAGTCATCAACATGTAGATGGTATTTGAAGCCAGGAAGCTTGATGTGATCAATGAGGGACTGAGTAAATATGGAGAAAAGAGGCCTGAAGACTGAGTCCTGGAGCTTTCTGATTGTTGGAATCAAGAATAGGAGGAGAATATAGAAACAGAGCCCGAGATAGAGCATTCATGTGATCAGAGGAAAACCAAGAGAAAGCGTTGTCCTGGAAGCCAAGTGAAGAAAAATTTTAAACTAAGAGAGAGTGAAAAATTGCATTATATGCTGTTAACTGTCAAATAAATACATAGTAAACCATATGTATTTTAAGTACATATAAATAAGTAAATTATAGTAATATTGCATGGTGCATCATTTTAGTCATAATTGTAAGTATAGGTTGCTTTGTATTTTACTTTGAAACTGACCTAAATATTGAAATGTAAAATGCTTGCTCTGTTATTGATGTTACCATATTACAACTTTGGAGAATGTGACCAAACGAAGCTACAGTTAAATTATAGGTTTCATAAGCAAGACAAAGTAAATATGACTAGACATTTTCCAGCAAATATTAACAGTAACTGGTACTTAGATTATCCTCATTTTCTTTTAAGGAAAATTTTGAATATCTCAAAGAGTTAACGTATACATTTGATAATTTTCTACCAAAAACAAATTTTATTTGATTTAGAAAGGTATTTACTGATAGAATTCACTGAAGAATATGCTGAATTGTTAGCCATTTTAATCTAATTAGGTGTGAGAGTCTATATGTGTGTGTGTGTATATATATATCCTCAGTATTCTTTCAACATTCTTAGTAAAGAACATATTAAAATTTAAAAATAAGCTACAAAATGACTGATGCCATTTGTCATGTCTTATCTATATGAATTTTATTTTCTTAAAATCATTTACCCAAAATAAAACTCAGAAAAATGCTGAATTATGGAGCTAGAATGATAAACTGACTGCAGTTGTTATCCTTTATGCCAATTTTGTAAGTTATGTTTATCAGAATAACCCTATATTTTACTGCCTGACTTTGTAAAAAAAGTTATAGATGTGTACTTATACGTTAATACTAAAATATATTAGTTTTAAACATGGTGGATACACATGAGGTTTCATTACAATAACATAAGTTTGAAACTACTTTCTTTTCTTTCTACTTCTCTTCTGCCCTTTGACAAATCTATGTACTTATATTTTGACATTTCAAGTGCCTTTATTATAAAACTTTTAAGTTATTTCTTATGGGCAGTAATGTCTGCATCTAGCTTAGCACCCAACAAACAATAGGCTTTCAAGCTTTTTTAATGAATAAATGGTAGCACCATTTTACACATTTTGTTACCTTTAGCAATTAGTAAGTATTAAACTATTAACATGAGTGACGGTGCCCAGGATTGTCTTCTAGCATCTGAGGTCCCTTGCCTCAGAACTCTGCACCCAAGTGGGATGCATGCCACCCTCCCCATTCTGCACAGCACCTTGGCCCTGAGGCAGCCTGCCTGTACCTCGCATTGCCCAGAGTCCCTGGAGCAAGCATCTGTTTTCCGTAGTCCTTCTCTACATAGGGCTGGACAAGAAATAGGTCTATGAAGTCCTTGGGATTCCTTGATTCTGGAATCCAGCAATGAGGACCCTACTCCATGCAAAAGGCAAGGGTGAGGTTGTCTCACCAAGACAGCCACCCTAACAGCCCCTGGTCTTCCATCAAAACCAGCATCCTCCACAACAGCCAAAAGGTGGAAGCAACCCAGGTGTCTGAATAGACAAACAAAATGTGATCCAATAAACACAGGGAATATTATTCTGCCTTGAAAAGGAAGGACATTCTGACACATGCTATGACATGCATGAAGCTTGAGGACATTATGCTAAGTGAAGTAAGTCAGTCACAAAGGGACAGACACTGTATGAGTCCACTTACAGGAAGTACCTAGAGTAGTCAAATTCATAAAGTCAGAGAGAAGAATGGTGGTTGCCAAGGGTGGGAGGAAGGGCAATGGGAGTTGTGCGATGGGTACAGATGACGAAAGATGAAAAGAGTTCTGGAGGTGGATGGTGGTGATGGCTGCACAACACTGTGATCGTAGTTAATGCACTGAACTGTGCACTTAAAATGGCTGAGATAGCTGGGCATGGTGGCTCATGCCTGTCATTCCAGCACTCTGGGAGGCCGAGGTGGGCGGATCACCTGAGGTCAGGAGTTTGAGACTAGCCTGGCCAATATGGTGAAACCCCGTCTCTACTAAAATACAAAATTAGTCGGGTGTGCGGGCGGGCACCTGTAATCCCAGCTACTTGGGAGGCTGAGGTAGGAAAATCGTTTGAACCTGGGAAGTGGAGGTTGCAGTGAGCCAAGACCATGCCACTGCACCCCAGCCTGGGCAACAGAGTGAAACTCTGTCTCAAAAAAAAAAAAAGTTGAGATGGTTCATTTCATGTTATGTGTGTTTTACCACAATTTAAAAACAATGCCCTCTGGCCAGGCGCAGTGGCTCATGCCTGTAATTCCAGCACTTTGGGAGGCTGCGGTGGGCAGATCACGAGGTCAGGAGATCGAGACCATCCTGGCCAACATGGTGAAACCCCATCTCTACTAAAAATACAAAAATTAGCTGGGCGTGGTGGTGTGCACCTGTAATCCCAGCTACTTGGGAGGCTG
>NW_016821436.1:0-1183 GCF_001698545.2 Rhinopithecus bieti | reverse complement strand
AACCATAATCTTTGGTCTGAGAATTGCATTCTCTATCATGGATCTGCCACTAAACGAGTGACACTAAGAACTTGTCCTGATTGAGGTAATTTCTCTAATTTCCAAAATGTGGGTGATTAGCCACTGTCTTTCCAATGATTACAAGTAATCTGGGCATATACTTTTAAAAATAAGAATTGTCTAGGAATCTCGATTTTGATGTTCAAAATACAGACAAAATGTGTGATGTGTTTTATATTATGTCATTTCTGTAAGTTATTTCAACAAACTCATTCTTGGTGTGTGTAAATGGGAGTAACAGGTTATATTGTCTTAGAAGCTGGCTGGTGGGGAGGGATGAATTCAATGAACTCCTTTTCCCCGTCTCCACTTACTTCCATAAATCATAGTTTACATGCATTGGTGTGTAAGTTGCTCTTTCAGGTAGTTTAAAATAGTACTTCTCATAATGCCTTTTTCTACTGGTCTCACACCAGTCAGAACGGCTACTGTCAAAAAGTAAAAAAACAACATATGCTGGTGAGGCTGCAGATAAAAGGGAAGGTTTATACATTGTTGATAGGAATGCAAATTAGTTCAGCCACTGTGGAAAACAGTTTGGAGATTCCTCAAAGAACTTAAAACAGAACTGCCTTTCGACTAAGCAATCTCATTCCCGGGTATATACCCAAAAGAAAATAAATTGTTCTACCTGCATCCTATGTTCATTGCATCACTATTCACAGTAACAAAGACATGGAATGAACCTAGATGTCCATCAACAGTAGATTTAACAAAGTGGTATATATACACCATGAAATACTATGCAGCCATAAAAAAGATAGAAATCATGTCCTTCGCAGCAACATGAATGCAGCTGGAGGCCATTATCCTAAGTGAATTGATGCAGGAACAGAAAACCAAATGCCGTGCCTTCTCACTTATAAGTGGGAGCTAAACATTGAGTACTAGCGGACATAAAGATGGCGAAAATAGATACTGGAGACTACTAGAGGGTGGGGAGGGAGGGAGCAAGGGTTGAAAAACGAATTATTGAGGACTATGTTGGCTACATGGGTGACAGGATCATTTGTATTTCAAACCTCAGCATCATGCAATATACCCATGTAACAAACCTGCACATATACCCCCTGAATCTAAAATAAACTTTGAAATTTTATATATTTATATATATATTTATTTT
>NW_016821435.1:0-884 GCF_001698545.2 Rhinopithecus bieti | reverse complement strand
CCACACACACACACCACACCACACACACCACCACACCACACACACCACACACACACCACACACACCCCACACCACACACACACACAAAACACACCACACCCCCCACACACACCACATACATCACACACACACCACACACACCACACAAACACCGCACACACACACCCCACACCACACACACACCCCCCCCACACAAACCACACACACACACCACACCACACACAAACACCCCACACCACACACACACCACACACACCATGCACACCACACACACACCACACACATGCTGCACCACACACACCACATACACCACACACACACACCACACATACACACCACGCCCCCACACACACCCCACACACACACCACACACATGCCACACCACACACACGCCACACCACAAACACACGCCACACCACACACACACGCCACACCACACACACCACACACACATCACACACATGCCACACCACACACACGCCACACCACACACACCACACACACCACACACACACACCCCACACACCCCACACACCACACACACACCACACACACAGCACACACACCCCATACACACCACACACCACACATGCCACACCACACACACCGCACACACCACACACACACCACACCACACACACCACACACACCACACACACACACCACACACACTCACCCCACATACCACACACACACCATACACACTACACACACCACACACACACCACACCACACACACCCCACACACCACACCACACACACACACACACACACCACACACAGACCACACACATCACACACACACCACACACCACACACACCACACACACACCACACACACACACCACACCCCCACACACACCCCACACACACACCACACACAC
>NW_016821434.1:0-1456 GCF_001698545.2 Rhinopithecus bieti | reverse complement strand
AAGATGTTTTATCTTGTCTTTGATCTCATTACTTGTTATTAGTCTGTTCCAGTTTTGAATTTTTTCATGATTCTGTCTTGGCTGGTTGTATGTGTCTAGGAATTTATCCCTTGCTTCTAAATTTTCCAATTTATTGGCACATAGTTGCTCATTGTAGCCTCTAATAATCCATTTTCTTTCTGCAGTATTGGCTGTAATGTTTTCTTTTTACCTCTAATTTTATTTATTTGTGGTTTCTCTCTTTTTTCTTATTCTAGCTAAAGGTATGTCAATTTTGTTTGTCTTTTCAGAAAACCAACTTTTCCTTTCATGAATCTTTTGTGTTGTTGGTTTTTCTTCCATTTTCATTTCCTTTGTTTCTGCTCTAATTTTTATTTCTTCTACTAATTTGGGGTTTCGATTGGTCTCGCTTTTCTGTTTTTTTAAGATGAATCATTAAGTGATTTATTTGAAATTTTTCTACTTTTTTGATGTAGGAATTTTTACCTATAAGCTTTCTTCTTAGTGTTGCTTTCTCTATATCTCATTGTATTAGTCTATTCTCACATTGCTATTGAAAATACCTGAGACCGGGAAATTTATAAAGAAAAGAAGTTTAATTGGCTCATGGCTCCACAAGCTGTATAAGTACCATAGTGGTTTCTGCTTCTGAGGCAGCCTCAGGGAGCTTTCAATCATGGCAGAAGGCAAAAGGGGAACCAACACTTCATATGGCTGGAGCAAGAGGAAGAAGGGTGGAGATGTCACATACTTTTAAACAACCAGATATCACGAGAGCAGTGGCACAGGGGTAATGTACCCCCATGATCCTATCAACTCCCACCAGGCCCCACCTCCAACACTGGGAATTATAATGTAACATGAGATTTGGGCAGAGACAGAGATCCAAATCTTATCACCCATGGATTTTGATGTGTCACATTTCCATTATAATTTGTTTCAAGAAATCTTTTAATTATCTTCTTAATTTCTTTATTGACTCACTGGTCATTCAGGGGAATATTTTGCTTAGTTTCTGTGTTTGCATAGTTTCCAAACTCCTCTAGTAATTAATTTCTAGTTATTGGGTGAACCCCACCCCCGATATTCAATGTGGGTTCTTTTCTATTTCCCTAAGTGTTGGCTTGTCTGAGAAATAAAGGGAAAGAGTACAACAGAGAGAGATTTTAAAGCTGGGTGTCCAGGGGAGACATCACATGTCAGCAGGTTCCATGATGCTCCTGAGCTGTAAAACCAGCAAGTTTTTATTAGTGATTTTCAAAATGGGAGGGAATGTACAAATAAGGTGTGGGTCACAGAGATCACATGCTTGACAAGGTAATAAAATATCAAAAAGCAAATGGAGGCAGGGCAAGATCACAGGACCACAGGATGGGGCAAACTTAAAATTGCTAATTAAGTTTTGGCCACGCATTGTCATTGATAACATCTTATCAGGAGACAGGGTTTGAGAGCA
>NW_016821433.1:0-1591 GCF_001698545.2 Rhinopithecus bieti | reverse complement strand
TTTTTTTGAGATGGTGTCTTGCCCTGTCACCCAGGCTGGAATGCACTGGCACGATCTTGGGTCACTGTAACCTCCGCCTCTTGGGTTCAAGCGATTCTCCTGCCTCAGCCTCCAGAGTAGCTGAGATTACAGGCACCTGCCACCACGCTGGGCTAGTTTTTGTATTTTTAGTAGAGATGGGGGTTTCACCATGTTGGTCAGGCTGATCTTGAACTCATGACCTCATGATCTACCCACCTCGGCCTCCCAAAGTGCTGGGATTACAGGCATGAGCCACCACGCCTGGCCAAAATATATTGTAGTGAAAAATTTAGAAGAAAAACACCCCCCATTAGTGGTTATCTTTGGTCTATAAGCTTATAGGTGATCTTCATTTTCTTTCTTGTACTTTTCATTGTTTTTCAAGTTATCCTTAATGAACATGCATTAGCTTTTATGAGCAGAAAAAAATAAACATAAATACAGATAATACAATTATGGCCCTAATGACTTCACTGTCAGATTTTGGATAGGCAAGTTACTTATCTTTACTGGGCGTTTTCCCCATTTGAAAAGGAGGACAGAAATAATACTTAAATTTTCTTCTAAATTAAAATTTCTTCCAAAATTGATTCTAAGTCTGTGTTACATGTTGAACAATAAATATATTTTCTGTTAATGGAAAAGCTATGTCATGTGTTCATTGTGGAAAATGGAAGAGAATTAAAATAATTCTACAATACAAAGATATTTTAATATGCATGGTTTAGATATTTTTCTTTTTTTTTTTGAGACAGCTTTGTTGTCTCGCTTTGTTGCCCAAGCTGGAGTGCACTGGCACAATCTTGGCTCACTGCAACCTCCGTCCTGCTCCCAGGTTCAAGTGATTCTTCCACCTCAGCCTCCTGAGTAGCTGGGATTGCAGGTGCCTGCCACCGTGCCCAGCTGATTTTTGCATTTTTAGTTGAGACAGGGTTTCACCATGTTAGCCAGGCTAGTTTTGAACTCCTGACCTCAGGTGATCTGCCACCTTGGCCTCCCAAAGTGTTGGGATTACCAGCTTGAGCCACTGCGACCAGCTGGTTTAGATATTTTTCTAAGCACACATGGATATGCACAATACATATTCACACTATCAATTTACTTTTACCTTGAAACATTCTTAATGGGACAGTTAGAGATCCATTTGTTTTAATGAAACGTAAAAGATACTTTTAAATGTTCTCTCCTAATACATATTTGTTGAGGAAATGCTTACTTTCATACTCTTTATGGTTTTGCTGAGGTAAGGGTAACTTGGAGTAAGGGTGTAAAGGGCTTGCCCATGAAAGCTTACTTAGTGCAGAATGAAAGCTAAATCCTGGGTTAACCTCGATTTCGTTCACATATTAACTTGCTTTTTCTCCACTCTGCCATGATGCTTCCTAAGCTAAGATTTCTATTTGCAGGATAGTTTCTGAAGTGAAGAAACTTGTCTCAAGATAGCATTGGTCTTTTATTTTACCCTGGGACCTTCTGAGTTACTCCAGTTGTCAGCACATGAAGTATTAGTAGCAGCAATAGTATAATACAGTAGTGTTAAAAATACCTGTTTTTTTTTTTTTTTTTTTTT
>NW_016821432.1:0-883 GCF_001698545.2 Rhinopithecus bieti | reverse complement strand
AAAGATGATTGTCTATTATCCGGCATACAGGTCCCCATTAGACACCGAGTCTGTCTGTGCCTTGATCTTGGACTCCTCAGCCTTCTGAACTATGAGAAATAAATGTCTGTTGTTTAAGTCACCTAGTTTGTGGTATTTTGTTATAACAGCCTGAACAGGCTGAAGTAGCCTCCTATGAGTTTTTTTACTCTCTTCAATATCATGGATGATGACAATAAACTGAGGTACAGTGTCATTCACAAGAAGTCTATCAGCTTGTAAGTGATGAGTCCAGGCCCTCTGACTTAGAACCCAAGCTCTTAAACAGTACATTAACCTAAGGAGGTAGGATGAAAAAGTGCTTAAGGAAGGACTAAATACATATAGCTCTTTAGATGTGTGTTGGCAGAAAAATAATGCCTAACAAACAATAAAATCCAAAATGTTTCAGTCAAGTACAGAATGGAGAAACAGAATTTAAATTGCATATAATGAGAAAAAAAAATTTACAATAATTTTATTGAAATTCTGGAGGTTCAAGAGACCTGTTGACTATCTACTTAATACCAGTTTACCCCATTTTTCTTAGGAAAAAAATCTTATAATTTTACTCATGTTAACTCTACCTCTCCTAAGTTTAGATAGAAATCTTGAACAGTTTAAACCTCATTTTCCTAACAAGCAGGTGGCTTAGGATTGGTTATACCAACCCATCGTCTGCAAATGAGATATGACAAAGTTTGCTAGGCGATTCTGGAAAATATTTTCTTTCCCTCATGAAGAGAAACAGAGAAAGATGAATTAACTTCATCCTCTGGACAGCATAATGCCTGCATGAATCCCTGGAACTGCAGAACCCATCCTGTGAGAGTGAATTGAAAGTTCAAGTACAGATGCCAGAGGG
>NW_016821431.1:0-1976 GCF_001698545.2 Rhinopithecus bieti | reverse complement strand
TAATCCTCTTTAGTACTGATTTAATTTTACTAAAAGTTTAATTGGAAGTCTTTTAATTCAAAGGTTAAAATTATTAAAGTATAATTTTGCCCCACTAAAACAGCTTTGTTATCAAAATAACCACTTGAGTCCTCTAGGTTTCCCAGCAGAATGGCTTTTACTCAGAGTTACCACAGAGTTTCAATTCTTGTATTATTAACCAAACCAGTCTTGTATAAACAATCACATGTATTACTACTTGGGTAAATTGTACTAAATTGTTCTCCCTACCTCCATTATCCGTCCTCTTTGTGGCAAACACTACCGGTTGCCTAGTATACACCCATTCTCCCTTTCTTCCTTAGGAACAGATCATGGTTTTATTCTGGGTGGCATGTATCCAGGTAAAAGTGTACATTTCCCAGCCTTCCTTGCTACTAGGACTGGTCAATAAGCTAGAAGTGGAAGTCATTGGATGAGACACTTCCAAGATAGCTACTTAAACGGAACTTAGCTAGAAGTGTGTCTGTAGCTCAGATATGGTGGATGGCACTCCAGCAGTCATTCTGGACAATAAGGGTAATGGAAGCTGTGCCAAGGGACAGTCAAGCAGACAGAAGGAACTCGGGTCTTTGATGATCCTAGAGTCATCATGCCAAAACTGGACTTCAGTGTGAGAAATATACTTCTATTTTGTTGAGACCACCTGTTTTGTATTGTAGGTGAACCTAAATCTAATATACCCACCTTTACACTGCTGTATCAGTCATCTTTCTAAAATACAAATCAGAATCGTCAAAATCCTTATCTTGGCACACAGGACCTTTCATTATTCCTTCGACCTCTGCTTATATCTGCAGCCTTACCTCCACCCATAAAGAACCAATTACAGGCTTCTAATACCACCCCGCCTTTGCACAGGTATATACACTCTATTTGGAATAAATGCCCTTCCCAAGAGTCTTTCTCCATGTATCCTTCAAGCCTCAGCTCCTCCAAAAGCTTTCCTGCTGCACTCACCCTATACACAGGTACAAACAACAAGCTCATGCACCAAATATGAATGGACAATGTTCCTTTGTGCTTACCTTTCTATGAAACTATAATGTAATGTGGGGATGTTTTGGTCTACCTCTGTCATTAAAGTGAAAGGCCTTGAGGATAGGAAACCATTTGTAACTCTTTGACTTTCCATAGCCCTTAGCACAAGGTCTAGACTAGGGGATAAAGAAGAACTCAATAAATGTTAGATGAATAAATGAAGTTCAGAGAAATAGTCATTCTTAAGTACTTCAAAACCTTGGCTGGGCACAGTGCCTCATGTCTGTAATCCCAGCACTGTGGAAGGCTGAGGCAAGAGGATCACTTGAACTCAGGAGTTTGAGGCCAGCCAGCCTGGGCAATATAGTGAGACCCCATCTCTACAATAAATAAATAAAATTTTAAAACCTCATATTCTCAAGCACTTAAAGGAGGCCGGGCGCTGTGGCTCACACCTGTAATCCCAGCACTTTGAGAGGCTGAGGTGGGCGGATTACCTGAGGTCAGGAGTTTGAGACCAGCCTGGTCAACATGGTGAAATCCTGTCTCTACAAAATACAAAATTAGGCCAGGCACGATGGCTTACACCTGTAATCCCAGCCCTTTGGGAGGCCAAGGTGGGCAGATCACCTGAGGTCAGGGATTCAAGACCAGCCTGGCCAACATGGCAAAACCCTGTCTCTACTAAAAATATAAAAATTAGCTGGGTGTGGTGGCACATGTCTGTAATCCCAGCTACTCGGGAAGCTGAGACAGGAGAATCACTTGAACCCAGGCGGTGGAGGTTGCAGTGAGCTGAGATGGTGCCACTGCACTCAAGCCTGGGCGACAGAGTGAGACTCCATCTCAAAAAAATAAAAAAAATATATATATATATATATATATATATACACACACACACAAATATTAGCCAGGCATGGTGGCGTGCACCTGTAATACTTGCGGCTTGTGAGACT
>NW_016821430.1:0-3238 GCF_001698545.2 Rhinopithecus bieti | reverse complement strand
CTATTTTTCATAGTCATTGACCACTGCCTAACACTTCCAGTACAGACTTGGCATGGTGGCTCACGCCTGTAATCCCAGCACTTTGACAGGCCAAGGTGGGTGATCACTTGAGGTCAGGAGTTCAAGACCAGCCTGACCAACATGGCAAAACCTCATCTCTACTAAAATACAAAATTAGTTGGGTGTGGTGGTGGGCACCTGTAATCCCAGCTACTCAGGAGGCTGAGGCAGGAGAATCGCTTGAACCCAGGAGGGGAGATTTTAGTAAGCTGAGATTTGCCCCTGCCCCCCACCCTGGGGGGGGGGGCAGGGGTCCACCTAAAAAAAAAAAAAAAAAAAAAAAACATTTCCAACGCCAAGGAGCTCACTACTCTGTTAGCATGGAACTTTTTTTTTTCTTTTGCATATTCTCATTTAGATACTTCACTTAGAGTGCTTCTACCCATCTGCATTCAAAGCTGCAATGCTTTGCTGAAAAATCATTCACTCCCCTCAGAATCTCCCCCGCGTGACCAGAATAAAAGGGGTGAGTTTCTATTATTATTAACACTGGGGTTCATAAGCCTTTACTATGTGGCAGGCATTACACTCAGTATATTTCTATCTCTATCTAACTAACTATCTACCACTCATTTAATTCTCACAGTACCTCAGGGAGGAGAACTATGAATGTCTTCATTTCACAGGTGAAGAAATGGAGAAGTAAGAGTTTAAGGAAGTTGCCCAAGTCATGAAGCCAGTGAGAGAAGGCAGAGTCAGAATGTGACACAGGAAGGTCCAACCCCAAAGCCTACTCTCCTATCAGTGAAATCACCTGCTGCAGGCCAAAAGCGTAAGAAGCAGAGAGAAAGGGGGTGTCTATGCTGGGGAGACAGCTCCTCAAAGTCCCTTGTGGGTTCAAACAAGCAGACATGCAATAAGCAAGTCTCTGAAGATGAAGCTCCAGCTCACCTTCTTCTGCAGAACTTTGCATGTTGCAAAAGCTCCAAATGGAATCTAAGATAAGATAAAGAAAAGTAAGTGTCTCCCCTCCTGCCAGTGTTTAGCTTGTTCTCTGAGTGGCATTCACATGAGGAACAGGCAGGCAGGAGGTGAACAAGGGCAAAACGCCACAGCAGGTGGCAGTGCTGAGCCCAGGGGCAAGGCTGGCGAGCAGTGGCGCAGGGGATGTGGCCAGCCCTTCCCTCCGTCAGCTGGCAGGAGACTGTCCTGCCCCACCCACCCTGTCCCCATTGTGAACCCCTTCAGGGGCTGGAGAATGCCAGGCCCTTCCAGCAACCTAGGAGTCTATGGGTACATTTTCTACCTAGACTCCTCGACTCTTGGAGACTATGTTATATTGAGGCCAAAGCACCATCTCAATTCTTTTGCACAAGAACAAAATCTAAGGAAACATCTCATGACTAGAGCTTCTGGCCTTTCTAAAGCCCTAGTCCACCTCTGTCTTTCCTAGGCACACATGATCCAAGAAAATGGGACAGATCCAATTCACAGCCCAACACTATGCTCAGTTTACCTCTGAGAGCTCACATTTAGAGATGTCGAGAATGTCATCTGCCCCAGCTTCTTTTGCCTAAGGATAAAACAATTTTAAAAGTATTAAGACAAAACATCTTTGCAGAGTGGACAAGCCAGGCAAAGAACATACACGTAAGCGGCAGCAAAGGACCATAGACACTATCTGGTTCCACCGGTCCACTGAACCAATGACGCCTGCTTTCCAGAAGCTTGAGGCCCAGAGGGATGAGGAACGGAAAGCAATGACAGTACGCTCAGTCTACAGGGGAGAAGCACCCTTGACAGGTGGCCTCATCTGTTGGGTCTAAGTCAGCCATTTCTTCTGCAGGTGGGGGAGGCAGATGGGAGGGAGCATGGCTTGTCGGGGGCAGTGCGGAGGCCTACTCCTTGGGGACTGAGGAGGAGTTGGGATAGAGTTAGAGGAAACCCACTTTCCCTCACCAAACACATCTGGTACTCCAGGCGTTTCCGAGCCTCCTCACTGGGTTTCCGCTTCCGGAAGAAGAGTGGCATCCTTCCCTTTCCCCAGAGCGATCTTGAGGACCCTGGGGCACAGGAGAGAAGTTAGGGACTGGGGAATTCGTCACAGCCCCCAACACCCGGGATAGGTAGCGCAGGAACACAAAGTACGCAGGTGGTCTGTTGGACCATGAGTTCCATGGAGGCAGCAGCTGCGTCTTTCTATTGAGTTCCATGGAGGCAGCGGCTGCGTCTTTCTAGTGAGTTCCAAAGGGGCAGGGGCTGTGTCTTTCTTTTTTTTTTTTTTTTTGAGACGGAGTCTCGCTCTGTCGCCCAGGCTGGAGTGCAGTGGCCGGATCTCAGCTCACTGCAAGCTCCGCCTCCCGGGTTTACGCCATTCTCCTGCCTCAGCCTCCCAAGTAGCTGAGACTACAGGCGCCCACCACCTCGCCCGGCTAGTTTTTTGTATTTTTTAGTAGAGACGGGGTTTCACGGTGTTAGCCAGGATGGTCTCGATCTCCTGACCTCGTGATCCCCCCGTCTCGGCCTCCCAAAGTGCTGGGATTACAGGCTTGAGCCACCGCGCCCGGCCGGGGCTGTGTCTTTCTAGTGAGTTCAACAGGGACAGCGACTGCATGTTTCTAGTGAGTTCCACGGGGGCAGGGTCTGCATCTTTCTAGTGAGTTCCATGGGGAAGGGGCTGTGTCTTTCTAGTGAGTTCCATGGGGTCAGGGGTCACATCTTTCTAGTGAGTTCCATGGGCGCAGGGGCCGTGTCTTTCTAGCGAGTTTCATGGAGGCAGGGCCGTGTCTTTCTAGTGAGTTCCATGGGGGCAGGGGCTGTGTCTTTCTAGTGAGTTCCAGGAGGTCAGGGGTCACATTTTTGTAGTGAGTTCCATGGGTGCAGGGGCCGCATCTTTCTGGTGAGTTCCATGGGCGCAGGGGCTGCGTCTTTCTAGTGAGTTCCATGGGGTCAGAGGTCACATCTTTCCAGCGAGTTCCATGGGGGCAGGGGCCATGTCTTCCTAGTGAGTTCCATGGGGTCAGGGGTCACATCTTTCTAGCGAGTTCCATGGGGGCAGGGGCTGTGTATTCCTAGTGAGTTCCATGGGGGCAGGGCCGTCTCTTTCTAGTGAGTTCCATGGGGGGAGGGGCTGTGTCTTTCTAGTGAGTTCCAGGGGGGCAGGGGTCACATCTTTCTAGTGAGTTCCACGGGGCAGGGGCTGTGTCTTTCTAGTGAGTTCCATGGGGGGAGGGGCTGC
>NW_016821429.1:0-1597 GCF_001698545.2 Rhinopithecus bieti | reverse complement strand
GATTGGGGACACTGAGTGGGGGAAGATAGTCTAGGGGATCCCATGTGCTAGAGTCTTTAGGCATGAGAGCTGGCTCCTCTGACTTTTCATTTTGAGGTGCCAGATTGGGTTCTTCCCTATTTGTTTGTAAGGGAAAAAGGAGGGCAGGTCCATGCCTCCAACAAAGGGCATTCCTAGTTCTTCTGAGACACTGGACTTTTATCATTAACATATTGAATTAGAAACTGACACGTTACATACTCATTCGACCTAAACTTTGGCCAGAAGATTGAGGGTTTGAGGATGGGTCTTTGAGTCTAAATAAAACAGCAATATTTCATCATTTGTTGCTTTTTCCTATCTTTAGTCCTTTCATTATCCTTCCAGTGTTTTAGCACGAGACCTAGGGGGCTATCTGGGGAGATATCTTTATTACCATCTTTATCCCCCTTGCTCCCTGTCTTGCTTGGGGTGTTACTTATCTTGATGGTTTTGGGGTAAGGTTCAAGGTTCAGTTCCCTTACTGGAAATTTATCACCTTTTAGGGTGAGGCTCAATTTTCCCCACTGGAAATTTCTTGCCTTTTGGGGTGAGGGTTAATTTCCCCCAGTGGAAATTTCTCACCTTTTCTACTACTGGAGGTTCGTGTGAGGTTCAGTCCCCTCCAATGGGGATGTCTCACCTCTTTTTAACCTCTAAGCCACCCCAACCAAGGAGTACTTCACCACCCCCAAGGAAATACTTTATCAGCTTCCATGACTTCTCCTTCCTTGGTCTGTGCACAGTCATCACTGTGGTATATGAGGATCCTTTAAGCTAGGTTACTGGCCAGTCATGTCGACCCCCCGCCCCCGCCCGGGTTGCCGAGAGCTTGGATTATTCCTTGCACTGGGTGGGTTCTGATTTCTCACCCCTGAGGCCACCACAAGGGGCAGGGCGTGTCTCCTCTTGAGAGAGAACCAGAGACTGTTCGGAGGGGAATGTAAGGGAATGTAATCACAGGCGAGCCCCCAAATTGTTATACATAAAGTTTCGGTGCCACAAAAGAAATAGCACTCGAATGTAAAATGTTCTTTTTAATTCTCAGCAAGGCAAGGTACTTCTATAGAAGGGTGCGCCCTTACAGATGGAGCAATGGTGAGTGCACACTTGGACCAGGGAGGGGAAGGGGTTCTTATCCCTGAGGCAGGTAGCCCCTACTGCTGTGTCGTTCTCCTATTGGCAAGGGTTAGACTGCCCAGGCTAAACTAATTCTGATTGGCTAATTTGAAGAGTGTCAGGGTGAGTGGTTTGGCGGGGGAAAATGGTTATGACAGAGCCGGTAATGAGTCGGGGTGCAGTCAGTAATCGGAATGAGTCAGGGTGGAGCAGGTGATTGGAATGAGCCAGAGTGGAACAGGTGATTGAAATGAGTCAGGGTGGAGCAGGTAATCGAAAAAGGTTGCTTTATGAGGAAGTTAAGTTTAAAAGTAGAAGGTAAAGAATTGAACATACTGACGTTGATTCTTTGAAAAGAAATTTAGAACTCGTATCTAACAGCATGGTGGCAAGCACCTGTAGTCCCAGCTACTTGGGAGACTGAGGCAGGAGAATTGATTGAACCCCGGAGGCGAAGGTT
>NW_016821428.1:5802-8024 GCF_001698545.2 Rhinopithecus bieti | reverse complement strand
AAAAAAAAAGTTTATGGCTCCCTCTGGAGTCAATTACATAATCAATTTTATAAATGTCTCATGGTATATAAAAAACTTGTATATTCTTTTTTAAGGTATGTTAAGTTCTATATATTATCTCTTAAGCCAAATTTTATTGTATTGCTCAATTTCTCCAAGTTCTTCTTTATCCATTAGCTGTAGCTAATTCTAAAAGACTTTTTTTTAAAATACACTTTAAGTTCTAGGATACATGTGCAGAATGTGCAGATTTGTTACATAGGTATACACGTGCCATAGTGATTTGCTGCACCCATCAACCCGTCATCTACATTAGGTATTTCTCCTAATGCAATCCATCCCCTGGCCCTGCAACCCCCCAACAGGCCCTGGTGTATGATGTTCCCCTCCATGTGTCCATGTGTTCTTACTGTTCAACTCCCACTTATGGGAGTGAGAACATGCGGTGTTTGATTTTCTGTTCCTGTGTTAGTTTGCTGAGAATGATGGTTTCCAGCTTCATCCATGCCCCTGCAAAGGACATGAACTCATTCGTTTTATTTTGGATGCACAGTATTCCATGGTGTATGTGTGCCACATTTTTTAAATCCAGTCTATCATTGATGGGCATTTGGGTTGGTTCCAAGTCTTTGCTATTGTGAACAGTGCTGCAGTAAGCATACACGTGCATGAGTCTTTATAGAATGATTTATAATAATTGGGGTATATACCCAGTAATGGGGTTGCTGGATCAAATGGTATTTCTGGTTCTAGATCCTTGAGGAATCACCACACCGTCTTTGACAATGGTTGAACTAATTTACACTCCCACCAACAGTGTAAAAGCATTCCTTTTCCTCCACATCCTCTCCTTATGCTCCCACCAGCAGTGTAAAAGCTTCCTATTTCTCCACATCCTCTCCAGCATCTGTTGTTTCGTGACTTTTTAATTATTGCCATTTTAACTGGCCTGAGTGGTATCTCATTGTGGTTTTGATTTGCATTTCTCTAATGACCAGTGATGATGAGCTTTTTTTCATGTTTTTTGGCCGCATAAGTGTCCTCTTTTGAGAAGTGTCTGTTCATATCCTTCACCACTTTTTGATGGGGTTGTTTTTTTCTTGTAAATTTATTTAAGTTCTTTGTAGATTCTGGATATTAGCCCTTTGTCAGATGGATAGATTGCAAAAATGTTCTCCCATTCTGTAGGTTGCCTGTTCATTCTGATGATAGTTTATTTTGCTGTTCAGAAGCTCTTTAAATAGATCCCATTTGTGAATTCTGGCTTTTGTTGCCATTGCTCTTGGTGTTTTAGTCATGAAGTCTTTGCCCATGCCTGTGTCCTGAATGGTATTGCCTAAGTTTTCTTTAAGGGTTTTTATGGTTTTAGGTCTTACATTTAAGTCTTTAATCCACTTTGAGTTAATTTTCATATAAGGTGTAAGGAAGGGGTCCAGTTTCAGTTTTCAGGATATGGCTAGCCAATTTTCCCAACACCATTTATTAAATAGGGAAGCCTTTCCCCATTGCTTGTTTTTGTCAGGTTTGTCAAAGATCAGATGGTTGTAGATATGTGGTGTTATTTCTGAGGCCTCTCTTCTGTTCTATTGGTATATATCTGTTTTGGTACTATATATTGGTATATATCTGTTTTGATACCAGTACTGTACTGTTTTGGTTACTGTAGTCTTGTAGTATAGTTTGAAGTCAGGTAGCATGATGCCTCCAGCTTTGTTCTTTTTGCTTAGGGTTGTCTTAGCTATACAGGATACAGGATATCATTGAATCTATAAATTACTTTGAGCAGTATGGCCATTTTCACGATATTGATTCTTCCTATCCATGAGGATGGAATGTTTTTCCATTTGTTTGTGTTCTCTCTTATTGCCTTGAGCAGTGGTTTGTAGTTCTCCTTGAAGAGGTCCTTCGCATATCTTGTAAGTCGTACTGCTGCATATTTAATTCTTTTTGTAGCAAATGTGAATGGAAGTTCCCTCATGATTTGGCTCTCTGTTTGTCTATTATCGGTGTATAGGAATGCTTGTGATTTTTGCACATTGATTTTGTATCCTGAGACTTTGCCGAAGTGGTTTATCAGCTTAAGGAGTTCTGGGGCTGCGACGATGGGGTTTTCTTTTTTTTTTTTTTTTCCTTTGAGACAGAGTCTCGCTCTGTCACCAGGCTGGAGTGCAGTGGCACAATCTCCGCTCACTGCAACCTCCGCCTCCTGGGTTCAAGCGATT
>NW_016821428.1:0-1875 GCF_001698545.2 Rhinopithecus bieti | reverse complement strand
GTGCAGTGGCCGGATCTCAGCTCACTGCAAGCTCCGCCTCCCGGGTTTACGCCATTCTCCTGCCTCAGCCTCCCGAGTAGCTGGGACTACAGGCGCCTGCCACCTCGCCCGGCTAGTTTTTTGTATTTTTTAGTAGAGACGGGGTTTCACGGTGTTAGCCAGGATACTTCTCTCAATTTATCAAACTCATTCTCTATCCAGTTTTGTTCCCTTGCTGGTGAGGAGTTGTGATCCTTTCAAAGAGAAGAGGCATCTGGTTTTGGAATTTTCAGCATTTCTGCACTGGTTTTCCTTATCTTCATGGATTTATCTACCTTTGATGTTTGATGCTGAGGACCTTTGGATGGGGTTTTGCATGGGCATCTTTTGGTTGATGTTGATATTATTGCTTTCTGTTTTATAGTTTTCCTTCTAACAGGCCCCTCTTCTGCAGGTCTGCTGGAGTTTGCTGGAGGTCCATTCCAGACCCTGTTTGCCTGGGTATCACCAGCAGAGCCTGCAGAACAGCAAAGATTGCTGCCTGTCCTTCCTCTCAAAGCTTCATCCCAGAGGGGCATGAGCCTTATTGTGAATACTGCTGTAATAAACATGTGAATGCAGGTTTTCCTTTGATGTATTGCTTTATTTTCCTTTGAGTAGATACCTAGTAGTGGGACTGCTAGATTAAATGGTAATTCTATTTGAGTTTTTTGAGAAATCTCCATACTGTTTTCCATAGTGGTTGTACTAGTTTACATTCCCAACCATAGTGAATAAGAGTTCCCTTTTCTCTGCATTCTTGCCAGTATCTTTTTTTTTTTTTTTTTTTTTTTTTTGTCTTTTTAATGGTAGACATTCTGACTAGGGTAAGATATTATCTCATTGTGGTTTTGATTTGCATCTACCTGATGATTAGTGATGTTAAGCTTTTTTTTTTTTTTTTTTTTTTTTTTTTTTTTTTTTTTTTTTTTACCTCTTGACCATTTGTATGTCTTCTTTTGAGAGTTGTCTATTATGTCCTTTGCCCACTTTTTTATTCTTTTGTTAACTGTTGAGTTGTTCAAGGTCCTTGTGTATTCTGGATATTAGTCACCTGTCAAATGAATAGTTTGCAAATATTTTCTCCCATTTAATAGGTTGTCTCTTCACTCTGTTATTTGTTTTGCTATAAAGAACCTTTTTAGTTTAATTAAGTCCCATTTTGTTTTGGTTTTGTTGCCTGTGCTTTTGAGGTCTTAAGTCATACATTCTTTGCCTAGAACAATATCCAAGAGAGTGTTTTCCCTAAAATTGCTTCTAGTATTTTTATAGTTTTGGGTCTTATGTTTACAGTCTTTAATGCATTTTGAATTTACTTTATGTACGATGAGAGGTAAGGAGTCCAGTTTCATTCTTCTGCATGTGGCTATCCAATTTTCCCAGCACTATTTGTTGAAGATAGTGTTTCTTCCCCAGTGTAAGGTCTTGTTGGCTTTGTTGAAGATCAGCTGGCTGCAAATGCATGGCTTTATGTCTGGATCCTCTATTCTGCTCCACTGGTCTATGTGTTTATTTTTATACTAATACCATGCTGTTTTGGTTACTATAGCTTTGTAATATATTTTGAAGTCAGGTTATGTGATGTCTCCAGTTTTGTTCTTTTTTTAAATTATACTTTAAGTTCTAGAGTACACGTGCACAACGTGCAGGTTTGTTACATATCTATACATGTGCCATGTTGGTGTGCTACACCCATCAACTCGTCAGCACCCATCAACTCGTCATTTACATCAGGTATAACTCCCAATGCCATCCCTCCCCACTCCCTTCTCCCCACAATAGGCCCCAGTGTGTGATGTTCCCCTTCCCATGTCCAACTGATTTCATTGTTCAATTCCCACCTATGAGTGAGAACAT
>NW_016821427.1:10600-67666 GCF_001698545.2 Rhinopithecus bieti | reverse complement strand
GGACCTGGGCAGAACTGCGGGCATGTGCCAGGTTCCCGCCGGGCCCTGCAGCTCCTCCCCACAACCCCATGTGATGTGCTCCTGGCCATCAATACTGGGTTCAAGGGGAGGCACTGGAGTGTGTGCTCAAAGACCTAAACCCAAACCGTCGTTCATGTCACACCAGGAACCCTCTCTGACCTAGGTCTTCTGTAAACATTGTTGTGAAAATTATTGAAAGTAAGGATTGGCTGGACTCACGGGACAGTGACGGGCAGTTGAGGCCCCTGACAGTCTGTCCTGAGCCACAGCCAGATTAATGTTGTTGAAAATGTACCTTCCTATAGTGCAACCCATCACCCTCACAATTGCCCTGCTAGCTCCCCTGAACAGCGTAACCTCCTGTCCATTCAGTAGCCTCTTTACGTGTGAGCTGCAGGACGAGCTCTGGTGCCCCGAGGACACTCACATGAGGAAGCAGGAAAGCGCTTCGGTGTCAGGACTCTGGGGAAGGCGCCTCCGGGCCAGGGGCTTGTAGCGCTGCCAGAGTCGGAAGTTCTTATAGACACTGTTGGGATTGCAGGAGTCGTCTGGTGGGGCCTTGGCCTGGGAGGGAGCCAGGCTGCCCTCTCCATGAGCCCCTTGTGGCCATGGCCCAGCTTGGGACACGATGAGGGCCATCTGGGCGGTCGGTGGTGGTGGTGGTGGAACAGGAAGGCCCTGGGACCAGCCTCCCTCACAGGCCTGGGTGCCCCAACCAGCTGGGCAGCCATAACAGGCACCACNAAGCAGGAAAGCGCTTCGGTGTCAGGACTCTGGGGAAGGCGCCTCCGGGCCAGGGGCTTGTAGCGCTGCCAGAGTCGGAAGTTCTTATAGACACTGTTGGGATTGCAGGAGTCGTCTGGTGGGGCCTTGGCCTGGGAGGGAGCCAGGCTGCCCTCTCCATGAGCCCCTTGTGGCCATGGCCCAGCTTGGGACACGATGAGGGCCATCTGGGCGGTCGGTGGTGGTGGTGGTGGAAGAGGAAGGCCCTGGGACCAGCCTCCCTCACAGGCCTGGGTGCCCCCAACCACCTGGGCAGCCATAACAGGCACCACAGGAGCAGCTGCCAGCAGTAGGGGAGGCGGACACACGACACCTCCGCAGAGGGTGCCTGGAGCCTGCCAGACAAGGGGGTTCTGAGTTAGGACCATGGTCTGTGCCTGAGGGGGCTTCACAGGCCCCACTTCTGTCCTCATCTGGACAAAGACATTAGAAGCCCCAGCCCCACTCGGGCCGTGGCCATCCTGTCCTGCCACCAGAGGTGTGCTGGGGAAGGCAGACAGCACCAGAGGGCTGCCGGGAGGAACCGCTGCAGTCACGAGGGGTGGCCCGTGTGCTGGGCCGGGAGCAGGTGTGGTAAAGGGCAGAGCTGTGAACACAGAAAGGGAGGCACCAGGGTTCACAGTCACGCCCGTTCCCAGCACTGGGTATGCTGTGGAGACAAAGGAAAGAGATGAGTGAGCTGGGGTCTCCTGGTCCTCACTAGTCACTGGGGAATCCGAGGGGAGCCCCAACAGCTGAAGGCGTGTGACAGGGAAACTCTGCCACTTGCAAGTGTCCCTGAGTGTGCATTGGATGCTCTGTTCCTCCACGGGAGAGTCGCTCCACTAGAGAGCCTGGCCCCGGTCACCAAGACTCCCTGACCCCTGTCTCCCAAGAAGCAACAGCCAAGCCTTCGCTGCCCGAGGGTATCCCTCAGGTGTCCCTGGCAGACCCCATCAGCCTCACAGACATCTCCCAAGCCATGGGTCAGGGATGAGTCTCTCAGCAGCTTGGTGGTCCTCAGCATGCTCAGCAACAGGTGAGGGGCCTACCCCAGGGCAGTGCTCGGCACTGAGAAGGCCGGCAGGAAGCCAGAAGCTTCCAAATATTATGGCCACATCTTCTCTTCAATCTTCCTTTTCCTGAAGCTCTTGTAAACCTCTTTCTTTCCTAGCTCAAACACAACAAAAGAAAACCACTGGATGGAAATCTTTCCCAAGCCAGCACCCTAGGAACCCTGAAGATAATCCATAACTCATCACGCCCAGCATGCAAGTGATTGTCCTGGCACAGGACACTTGTGGCACAGTGTCCTGACATAGGACCTGGCACTTGCTGTCCTGTCCCCACAGCAAGTGCTAAATGGGGGTCAGATTCGGGCCACCCATTGCTCAGTGCTCAGTGGTCCCAGCTGCCACTCAGGAAGCTCTGTTACCAGGGAGCAGGTCTGAGAGGCAGTGGTGGAGTCCCCTGAGATACTGTCACCGCACAGCCAGCAACAGCTGCACACGATTAGAACTCAGCCAGCAATTGGTGAGCAGCAGGGTTATCAGGGGAGGTGCCCAGGGATTCTCACAGCTGCTGGTCATGTTACAATAGGTAGTGGGACAAGGAGCATCTCTGATCCTTCTCCTTTGAGCTCCCAATAACTGAACATAGTGACCAACCAAGAACCAGGGGTTCTTGGGCCACAGGCCAGGTAAGGTAAAGTTGTCTGGAACTCATCCCTGTTCACTAGAACCTCATGCAGTCTCTAGTCGGGGGAATAAAGGATACAGCACATGCACCTCATCATTCAGAATACATATCCTAACTTTAATAATAATAATAATAATAATAATAGAACCATCTTCCTATTTGTGCGCTATTCTCCTTCCTCTACTGAAAAGGAAACCGGCCTTTCCAGACCCTTCCACTGAGAACCAGCAAGAATCCACACCTGTCCCCATTTCATGAAGTAGTATAAATGGAATAGGAGCAAATTCTTCATCTCCACAGTAACACAAAGTGCAGAGGACAGGCCATGAGCTAGTAGACAAGAGGAAGTGGGTCTGAAGACCTGAGCTTCCACAAAAGGGTGAACAATTCAGAACATCTCAGGAAGTCCAGGCCATGTGTTACCTGAACTTCCCCATTTGTCCCCACCCCTGTTGGATCAAAGCCAACAGCCACCTCAACTGACGGAGCAGCCAGCTCTGGGATGGGAGCTGAGAGGCTCCGGGCTGTGGCAGTTACAGTAGCCCCCAGCCTCGCCCACCCAGAGGTTGTCATTACATGCTCTGTCACAGCCAACCCACCCAACAGTTTTCTGGCTGAGACCACTTCTCCCCACTCCTCCCTAAGATCTAGAAAACTCCAGCCCAAATCCCTCTGAACACTATGGAAGGGCACCTCCCAGGTGCCTGAAGACATGGCACAGGGCTCAGGCTTGTCTGTCATTCTCCCTGGGCCACCAGCACAACACGATCCCACCACTCCCTACAAACACACAATGACGTGACCTGTCCCCTTCCAGAAAGGATCAATCCATCCACTCCATCCTTTCCTCTACACGGTGTATTCCCCCAGGCATCTTGATCCACCTCTAAGGAGCCGTCCTCTCTAACCACAAACTCAGGGTGCCATGGCCATCCCCAGGTGTGATATCCTTGGGGACATCCAGTACTCCCTCCCTCTTCAACATCAGCCCTATCAGCTGTCCCCAGGGGCAGTTCAAATTTGAATTCCCAAGGAGTTGAGGCATGGCAGACTCGGATAATGCCCCCATCCCTACAGGTTCACCTCCATTTGAAGCCATCCCCTCAGGCTGGGCACTGCCCACTGCTGTCTGGCAGTTTCCGCAATGAGAAAAGTCAAGGGTAGGACACAGAGAGTGACCTGGCTCAGCAGATGCTCCTGAGTCCCAGTGGAGCAGGGAAAATTTGAATGTAAATAGGTTGAGAACATAGGACCCCAGACATTCTGCAGAGGGGGAGGGGCAGTGGGCAGCTGGTAAGGATGGGGGACATTCTGTGAAGGGCTCCAGCCATTAGGCAAGAACCTGAGTTTCCCTTCCAACTGGACGGCAGCAACACAGATGGCGTGCACCTCTTTAGGCAACCTTTAAATTGTCCTTCTGACTCACAGCAAAACATTCTACCTGATGTCCCCTTTACTTCCATTCTTTATCAACAGAAATACTTTTGTGCCAAGCAACCCATGCTCCTTCCCTCTTTGGCTCTTTCCCACTCTTGATGAATTTCAACAGGGGCCGCACTTCCTGAACAAAATTCAGAACACGTTTTCAGTCTGAGAAACATAGGAGTTCTTAGGAAGGCAAGGGGACTGGGTGTTTGAACTCAGGATGGTCTCAGCCGATCCAGGCTATTAGTTGGCTGTGTGCTCATCATTGTTTAGGAAGCAACCCTTGTGCCCCCAGGTCATGTATGTTGCTGGAATCTCTGTCCACACCAGCAGGCCAGCCTTACTTCCTATCCCCTTTCCTGGGAAGCCTCAGTCCAGGAAAGAGTGACTATGCGACCTACAGTACCGAGACCAGAAATCCGTTCATTTTGTTTCCTAGCATATTGTGATGGTGTTAAATGTTTATTTTTTATCTTTTGAATGATTTTAATTTAACCAAGCAATACTTTTGCATGGTTCCAAATTCAAACTGTGCACAGTGGAATAGGCAACGACCAGCCTTCCTCCCATCTCTTTTCCCTGGCCACCACATTTTCTTTCCTGGAGGAAACAGGTGTTATCTGATTGTTTTTCATCTTTCCAGAGATATATTATGCAATCAAAAGCATAATGAAGCTATTTTTGCTGTCTAAAATGCTTTCAGGTTTTTTGGGGTAAAAATTAATATATTAGTATGTTCCAATGTTTTCCTGATAATTACAATGACTGTGTTTATCCTAGTAATGTGGCTCCTCTATTTCTGTAGGTAAATTCCTAGAAGAAGACATTGTTCTATTCCTTAAAATCACAACTATGCAAAAGAATACAGTGGCAGGATTTAGCAAGTATGAATAACAAATACTAAGTGGAATTTGAATTCAAGATAAACAGTGAACTAGTTTTTATTATAATTGTGATCCCTGTGATATTTAGAGTATACTTTTACGAAAAATCTGTTTTCCTTTATCTGTGTTATTCACATTTCACCGGGATCTTGCACTTTATCTGGTAACTCTTTCCAAAAAAGTGCAACATATGAAGTGATTATTGTTAACTCTCCACTGGGAGAGTGAGAACTTGCGGTAAGGAGACTCAGGTGTGAATCTTGGCTTCACCACAAAACACAACCATTGCAGAAAACAATAGCAGGCTGATTTGATGAGAAGAAGTCAGGAATAGCCATTATATCCTTCTCAGCTTCCAGGTTTAGTGGCAGTATGCACAGTTGTAAGGGACAGAAGGGCAGAACACCGTCTTTTCTTTCCTAACATAAAGCAGCTTACAATTCCTAGAACTCTGGTTTCTCCAGGAGTTAGAAATCCACAACCCATGTCCATTCTGAGACCAGCCAGGATGCTATCCACCAACGTCCCATCCCCATTCCCACCCATCCCCTCGCATGTGTGAACCCTGCCTGGCCTCTCTCAGCTCACTGTTGACCTCATCTTCTCCATACATGCTTGCTGTTTGGAATCCAGTGTCATCGTTTGTGGCTCTCTGCATGGGAATTATTGTAGCCTGTCTTTAAAAAAAAAAAACTTCATTCTCATTTTCACACTGAAATCACTGTCTGCTTATCAGCATCAAAATGACAGGAAAGAGCACTCACGTTCTGTGTTGTGAACAAGGGGAGTGTTAGGAAACTGGTCAAAGGAGATGAGGAGTGAGTACTCAGAGCACAGCAACAAAATCTTCTGAGACACACACCTCACTCCCTACTGGGCAGGGTAATTTTGCACTGATGGGAGGGTGTTGGGGAAGGGAAGAGGCCTTCAGCCGGACCGGTGTACACTGTGAACATTCGCTGAAACACACCCTGTTGGCACTTACGAAGCATTTGCCCCTTTCGAAAACATTTGCACTCAAGAAGGCAGAGTTGCAGGAAAACGTAACAGGGGCCACACTGCTGGGGCAGGCAGTGGACTGCAAGTTTCAATCCCAGGGTTCTCCCCTCCTTGCCCCAGCTGCATGAGAAGGTCATTTCCTAACTCCTGTCCAATATTCTCATGAGTTCTCAGTTTTGTCCCAACTCTAAACCTGAATGGTCCAGCAAGCATTTCTATGAAATACCTCCACAGTGGCCACTGGGAGAGGAGTGACTGCCTGTCTGGGTGCTCCCAGGCCTTTTGTCCTCTGAGACAGAGCTGCCTCCTTACATGCAGTCCTCTTCCACTGTGCAACTCTACCTCGATCTTAGCTGAGAAGATCAATAGACAGCAATTCAAGCAAAATCATGGTAAACTTACCAAAACAAAACAAAACCAAACAAACAGTAAACGCTTTGGAGATCTTTCTGAGGACTTGATCTTTTATCACGGGGCAAAAACTTAAATGATTTTCAATCAACAACTTCATCTAAGAGGAATGTTGAGGCAAAATATCACACTCAGGCACTGAAAAAGGGCAGAATTCTTGGTTGCTTCCTCCCTTGTCAAGTCAGTGAGCTCATGCTTTCTCAAGATGTTCACACACGGCTTTGATACAGGATTTCAATGAGTCTTTTTCTGAGCCAGTGCTACAAAAAATATACTGTGGAACAATGTCTTGTCTCAATTCTGCAATTGCTTCTGCACATGTTTGAAGTCTTAGATCCCAAGAGGAGAGACCATCAAATTAGCCAAAGGTAATTTGTGAAGACTGGCCATGGGAGGTGGTGGCTAAAAGCCCTCTGGCCCCTGCTCTCTTAGCATTCCCACAGAAAGTCCTGTGCCGCACTGACTGCTGAGAAAGAACATCTCAGGGTTTGGATCCCCTGTTCAGAGTACACATGCTCTTCCACTCAGTCACGGAACGGTAGAGGAATGGCGGCTCCATGCTGTGTCCTGCAGAGCTCTCAGTCTCCGCACTTGAGGCCCTGGGGCGGTATAGATGTGAAGGCTCTTTAGTGTTATCACGTGGAGATAGACGATAGGAATCCTGCAAATGAGCAGAAAGGATGTGATGATTAAAGTTTCTTCTGAAGCTATTACAAACTCAAGTCAGTGAGTTGCTTATCTACTAGTTTTATTGCCAACTGGAATTCTGCACTGTGTTGCAGAGTCGGGGTGGGGAGTGTGGAATTGTTCCCCTACTATCTGATGCTTTGTTGACAGAAATTGATCAAAGCTATAACAAAATATTTCTAGAAATCATTTGAATGCGATAGTAAAACTCTGGGAATTGAGTCAGAAGAAAGTATCTTTTGGTGTGTTTTCGGGTCTAAAATTCTTGCCAGAAATGTTCTTAATGAATCTCCAGACTGAGTAGGAAAAACAGGGATACTATTTTGTGAAAGGAATGAGCAGGAATGAAATAAATGGCAGTCCAAAGGGAATGCAAGAATGCAATTTGAGGATACTTCTGCTTAGGATAAACCCTCCAAAGGTAACCTTTCAGGCAAGAGTGTTCCCTAAGTGCATGGACTGCAGTTTCGTATACTGAAAACTTGGGAGTGGCCGTTGGCGACGCACTGTTCTCAGAGGCACGGTCATGGGGAGGTTCAAATGAGTGAAGGCCTTGTCTGGCCCCAGGAAGCACCCAGGTTACCTCATCCCTCCCAATTCCATCTCCAGCGGGCGCTCCCAGGGTGGGGCTCCAGGCCTGCCCCTTGCGCCTGCGCACGAGCCTTGAGGCAGGGCGGGGTTTCCATGCGGCTTCCGGGCGCTTCCTTCAACCGCTCCCAGCGTCTGTTGCTGGCGTTCATGGCGGGAGAGGCGCAGCGGCGAGAGCAAAGGGCGGTTACCCAACCGCGCCTCCATGGCTCCTTCTTGGTGTTACCTAAAAATAAAGCCAAGTGTGATTTAGAAGGTAATCGCCTCCTGGCTTCATGCTCCCACTGGTCCACCAGTGTCCGCGGTGGCGGACCCCACATTGTGACCAGAGCAGGCCTGTGCTGCGGCTCAGGCGGGAGCGTTCATAGCTTTTCCCTAGGGGAGCCCTGCGGACGCCCAGGCCTTGCTCCTTTCCCTTGCTAGCCTGGGCCCCTGAAGTGAGGCGGAGGGTTTCACAATGCAGTGGGACCCCAAAGTGTGTCTTGGGCCGTGCCTTCATCACATCCAACAATGGCAAAAAGCTTGAGGAAAACCTCAGCAGTTGAAACCGTGATGCAGTCAAGCAAAGAAGTAGCTCCTTGTCCTCGTAAAATCATGAAGTTCTCAGGGATGACCTCATGGGTAAGTTGTGGAAGCTTGTTGACTTGATCAGAATGATCAGCCAGCATGCATGTTCTAAATACACTCATTCGTCAATGATATGAGCAGCTGCGAAGTGGAAGGAACAGGCCCATTAGTCATAGTCTGTTTCACTTAGTAGCACAAGTGTTTGTGGATGCAAGATTGTGGCCAAAGTCAAGAAAAGCTTCTATAAGAATCGGCTTACCTTATGTGGGGCAGTTTTACAAATAAAAAGTAGTGGTATATTATTTGTCAATGTAGGCCCTACACATGTATCTAAATTTACTGCACACACGTATGTATCTTGGGTTGGTTGGGTTAGTGTGTACTTGATGAATGTCGGAAGATTTATTTTGGATTTTGGAGGATGTGAGATTTGTGGGAGTGGTTTTGTGTATGGTGAAGTTTGTGTTTGTATGAACTTAGTTTGGAATTGATATGTATTTAATTGGCCGAGAATTAATATGTATTCACATGTGTGGGTTGGTGGTTGTCTGTCTGGAGATTGGCAGATTAAAAAGGTCATAAACTTGGGGCCGGGCGCGGTGGCTGAAGCCCTGTAATCCCAGCACTTTGGGAGGCTGAGGTGGGCGGTATCACCTGAGGTCAGGGAGTTGGAGACCAGCCCTGGCCAACATGGTGAAACCCGCGTCTCTACTAAAAATACAAAAATAGCTGGGTGCGGTGGCGCATGCCCAGCTACTTGGGAGCTGACGGCAGAAGAATCACTTACCCAAGAGGCGGAGGTTACAGTGAGCCCAGATCCGTGCCACTGCATTCCAGCCTGGGCGGGACAGAGCGAGACTCCATTCCCTGCCCCCCCAAAAAGAAGGTCATAACTGTTTTGTGAGGAGCTGTGTAGGAGTGAGAGTTTATATTTTTGAGATATGAGATGTAAGATATGTATACAGAAGACTTGGGGTTAATATTTGTGGATTTGGGTTGTGAAGATGTATTTTTCCTTGTGTTTTCTCAGATGATGTGGGGATTTGTATTTGTCTAATGTTTGGCAGATTTGGAAAATATATCTTGTGCACATGGGCAATAATAGAGAAAGTGTTGTGGTCTATTTTTGGTGAGATGAACCCTGTTTACGTATTTGGGAAATGTAGGAAGACCCCCCATTTGTGTTAACTCAGGACATGTTGCATGGTGATGCGTGTTTCTTTTTATGAATTTTCAGGGGGGTGTGTATGGCATATTTCAATGTGTGAGGGCAGATCCATGTCTACTGGGGGACTGGTAGGATGAATGTGTGCACTTTGTGAGGGTGGAGTTTGTATGATTCTGTGTCTTGGAAGATGGAGTCATTTCTGTGTGAGCATTTGGAAGTATGATTACATATGTGCTGGTATTGTGGAACTGTATGTGTATTTGGGAATATGAGGTGGCATGTTTGCATATTTGTGGCGTGTTAGTTAATTGTGGTTATATTTAGGGCATGTAGAGAACTACCTGAGTATTGAGTTTGTGTGTGTGTTCAAGGGCATGGCAGTTTAGATGAATGCTTTGTGGAGCTATGTGCTTGTATTTTTCAGTAACTGGTTATTAGGGTTGTATATTCTGGGAATTTAGTATGTATGTGTCTGATAGAGAGATGGGGTTCTCTTTTTATACAGGAGAGTGAGAGAGTTGAATTTATATCTATTAGAGGTATGTGATATGGTTATTGGTTAGTACTTGGCAATGTGGGAGCTGGTTCATACTAGATTGGGATAATTTGGGATTGGGAAGTGTTTTTATGGGTATTCATAAATGATATGCTGGAGATATTTCTGTGCATCTTGGGAGTGTATACTGGTTTGTGTGTATATTTATCAGCAGACAGACGAATTATCTAAGTCTTTATAGCATATGGGATTGTTAGTATTTAAAGTGTATTGCTTTGGAGAACGCTAGGGTGTTCGTACATGTGTTTGGGCATGTTTAGGGGGATGAAGTGAGGAGGTTGTATTCCGGAGATGTAGCATATTGATTGGATAGTGTTTCGGGGGATTTATACATTCAGGGAGTGGGGATATTTGCGTGATTGTGTATGTGCCCATGGGTATATGAAAGTTGTGTGTGTATATTAGAGTTTTATTGGTGTTTTTGTGGGTTTTTTTGTGTTGTATGGGTTTTATCTGGGAGGGTGGGGTGTGTATTCATGGGTAGTTTGTGAGTATGTATATGAGGGGTTTTGGGTATATTAAGACTTAGTGGTCCTCTGTGTCTGTTGTGAAATGTAATACTCGCAGAATTTGGTGTTGCCACTCTTATGTGTGTTCTCAGTGTTTGTGAGGTGGACTTATATGTATTTGATAAAACTAGTTTGTGGTTCTGTGTGTATTTGAGTTTATGTGTCTTCTGTATTTTGTACTCTTGGAAATGTGGGAGGTTCAGTGCAGTGGTTGATCAGAGCTCACTGCATCCTTGACCTCTCAGACTTAAAAGAGCCTAGCTACTCAGGAGTAGCTGGGACTACAGGCCAGAGCCACCATGCCTGGCTAAATTTTTAAATTTTTTTTGTAGAGACAGTGGTCTCTCACTGTGTTGCCCAGACAAGTCTCAAATTCTCGGACTCAAGTGGCCCTCCCACTTTGGCCTCCCAGAGTGCTGGGATTAATGGCGTGAGCCACCGTACCTGGCCATATTTTTTTTTTTCAAAAAATTCATTTGTAGAGTTTAAAAAGTATCTTTTGATCAAGAGTTCTCACTGTGTTTATGTTAGCAAATTTCGTTTTCCATTCTGTTGCTTGCCTTTTCACTCTTAGTGAGTTATTTTATGATTACAAATCCTTATTTTTTATGTTACTTTATTACTATTTATTAACCTATTTATCTTTATCTTATTTATTAGCCTTCAGTGGTTAGTTTTTGAGTCTTTTTTTTTTAAATCTTAAGGTCATAGAAGTGTCCTCTATATTACTTTTTAAAAACTGTACTGTTTTATGTTACACATTGGCTTCTATATGAAATAATTTTTGTGTATGTTGTGAGGTTGGATGTTAATAATCATTTTTCTCTGTATGGATGTATGAAAGACAGCACAATTTATTGAAAATGAACCGTTTCCTCACTGTACTGAAGCACTATTTTTTCACAAATCAGCTAAATATATTGTGTGGTTCTCTTTATGAGCTCTCTATTCTGTTTCACTGAAATGTCTATACTTGTACCTTTTCCATAATCTCATAATTAATATACATTTATAAAAACTTAAATAGTGGAAGTCTTCACATTATATTTTTTCTTCAAAGTTATCTATACACAGTGTTTTTATTTGCATTTTATAGTCAATTTTTCAGTTGCCACCAAATATAATGCAGATATATTATGCTACTACTAATCACAGTATTATGATTTTCAGTGTATTACAAATATAGATTTATTTAAAATACTGAATCTTTCTTCTAATACAAGGAATTACATAGGAACATAGTACATCTTTATTTCTGTTGAATGTCTTTAATTTCTCTCAATAAAATTTCACAATTTTCAGTAAAGGGATTGCATATGATATGTTATATTTTATATTAGGAATTCAATGTTTCTTCCTAGAAACATTTCAGATTTTAATATTTTATTTGATTTAGACTCACTACATTTGGAAAGCTTTAATTATGATTTCATTTTTAATGATATAAAGCTACTCAGATTTGCTATTTATTCTTGTGTCACTATTAATGATTTTCTAGAAATGTATCTGTTTCATCAAATTATTTCAAAATTTTTGACTTAAAGTGACTTATTACATTCTCTTTTTCTCTCTCATGACTATAGAATCTATAATGATTTCCTTGTTGTTATTCATGATATTTAGAATTTGTGGATACTCTTTTTTAATTTCATGCATAGTCATGGTATATTTTTATCAATCTTTTCAAAGTAACTTTGGCTTTTGCTGATTTCATTTATTTTATGATTTTTCCTTTTCTCTTGCTTCTTATGTATCTTCTCTTTTCTAATTCTTTGGATTTAATTTGACATCACATTTTAAATTTTTGAGATTGATGATTAGATTATTAATTTTCAAGCTTTAATTTTTAAACATATTTATGTAACCATATACATTTATCTCCAAGCTGAGATTTGCCTAAGCCTCCCAACTTTTACAAGCAATATTTTACTTTCCTTTTATTAAATTCAAAATATATGTTAATGTTCACTGTAACTACTTTTTTGATCCATGAATAACTTAGAAATATGATGTTTAATTTCCAAACATTTGTTCACTTCCAAAGTCTTGCTACAGATTTCCAGCTTAATAACGTTGTACAAAAAACACTGTCAAGGATTTCAAATTTTTGGTATTTATTGATTCTTGTTTTGGGCCTAACCTCAGCCTATATCTGTCTATCTTATCTATCTATCTATCTATCTATCTATCTATCTACCTACCTACCTACCTATCATCTATCTATCTATCTATCATCTGTCTACCTAGACAGAGATATCTATAGATAGCTGTGGTAAATTTTGAAACATGTTCCAAATACATTATAATAAATTGTGTGTTTTGCTATTTTTGGGTGTAGTTTTTATGTCAAAATATTTAATCCTACTGCTTTAAATTTCTGTATTATTATTGATATTTTGTATCCTTTTGCTATCAGTTATTGAAAAGGTATATTAAAGTCTTTATGATTGAAGATGTGGCTATTGCTTCTTTTAGTTCTATAAAAATTGTAAATGTGTGTTAACTGTGTGTGAGTGAATATACATACACAAGTTTGACAACTTCCTCAAGAATTGATTCTTTTATATGGATGATGGATACATCTTCCTTTCAGGTAATAATTTCTGCCTTAAAATCTCTTTTGTCTGATATTAACATAGCTAAACAAATTTTCACTTGGCTTGTGTTTGATTACCTTTTATGTACATTTATGAAAAATTTTTAAATTAAGATGATTCTATAGATAGTAGAAAATATACAGATAGAAGATAGAAATCTTCTACAGGTATAGCTATATATATGTATCTATATACATATATAGATATGTTTATATTTATATCTATATGTCTATATCTATATACAAATGTATATATGCAGATATCTCTATATGAACATCTACATATATATCTACATACTGATATATATGTTTGTGTATATGATATCTATATCATGTAGACAAAGATAGATATGTATATGCATATATACAGATGTCTATGTATATATCTATATACATATATACATGTAGATGTATACATACCTATATACATGTAGAAATACAGATGTAGATATAAATATATATCTATATGTGTATAGAGATATGTGTAGACATATATAGATATATACATATATAGATAAATAGGTCTATATAGAAAACATCTATATCTAGATAGAGATAGCTATCACTAGATATCTCCACCTATCTAGATACATTATTTATCTGTCTAATCCATCTATAAAACTATCTTAAAACCATCCTAATTTAAAAATCAAGATTCGTCTTAATTTAAAAGTTAAGAACCATCTTTATTTTGTGGTTCATATATACCATGGAATAGTAGGCAGCCGTGAAAAAGAGTGAGATCAAGTCCTTTGCAGGAACACAGATGGAGCTGGATGGAGGCCTTCATCCTTAGCAAACTAATGCAGGAACAGAAAACCAAATACTTCATGTTCTCATTTACAAGTGGGAGCTAAATTGTGAGAACACATGAACACATAGAGGGAAACAGACCCTGGGGCCTCTGGGAGGGTGGAGGGTGGGAGGAAGCAGAAGATCAGGAAAAGCAATTAATACTAGGCTTAATTAATGGGTACTGAGTGGTGAAATAATCTGTACAACAAAACCCTGTGACACTAGTTTACTTATATAACAAACCTACACATGTGCCATTGACCTGAAAATAAGTTTAAAAATTATAAAAAATATGTAAATAAAAATCTTTAACCACCACAAGATGGCTTATCCCAAGAATCATCTTAATTTAAAAATCTTCACATCTTAAGAAGCTACACGGGAGGCTGAGGCAGGAGAATGGCTTGAACCTGGCAGGCGGGGGTTGCAGTGAAGCAAGATGGTGCCACTGCACTCCAGCCCAGGAGACAGTGTGAGACTCTGTCTCAAAAAAAAACAGAAAGCAACTTTGCTGCTTAAATTGAGTGTAATACCCATTTATATTTAATGTGGTGAATGAAAAATTTGGTTTTCATTTACCACCCTACAATTGAATTTTTAATTCCTCCACATATTCTATTTGCCTTTCTCAACTATTATTTTATAGATAAAAGGACTTACAGAAAGCAAACATATAACTCAATATTCGAATAAAAGTGCTTGAAATAATTTATATTGAGCACTTTATCCTTCTTTCTTAAAAATCTTAAGCTATACACATTACATAGCCAGGCACTGATGAGAATCTAGTACTAGATAACCTTTTCAAAGGCACGGATAGAATGCTTTCCAGGTATGGATTGTTTCCATGCTCCCCTTCCATACATTTTAAAGCCATTGCATAAAAAATATGGAATTTTGTAGAGAGGAGTGAGTTTATGTCCTTTAATATTTTCTCACTTTAGAAANAGCGATTCTCCTGCCTCAGCCTCAGGAGTAGCTGGGATTACAGGCGTGCACCACCACGCCCAGCTAATTTTGTATTTTTAGTAAAGATGGGGTTTCGCCATGTTGGCCAGGCTGGTCTCGAACTCCTGACCTCAGGTGATCTGACCTCCTTGGCCTCCCAAAGCGCTGGGATTATAGGTGTGAGCCACTGTGCCTGGCCAGCTTCATGTTTCTGATTGGGTGACCCAGCCTTCCATATTTTCTCTATTGCACATGGGGCCACAAGCCCAGCAGAGGGAGCCACGTGATGGACGTGCCCACCTGCTGACCCCACAGCCACCACCTCCTCCCTCAGACTCACCCGAGGATTTGTGGGCCTTGCTCCTTACCGGGCGTCGCCTTCTGGCCTTTTCTTCCTCGTGGTGAATCCTCCCGCCAGTAAAATGTGCCAACATCACTTCCTTTAATGTTCTAATAGCCACTTCCCTGTGGTACAAATGGATTCCTGGTGGCTCTCGCTGCCCCCTCATGTCCTGCCCTAATATAATGAGGGTATGTTGTACTAGTTGTATTGTGTTTTGTTGGCAGAATGGAGCCTGTCTGCTTTTATAATATATGTCTTAAATAAAAATGCACTGTAATGTATACCAGGTTGATCTTCTTGGATTTCTTTGTTTTGAAATGGGAAGTCATGGATGCTGAGTTCTAAGGGGGAAGTACATGTGTCTCTTAGTCTTGAATCAGCACAGAAAATCTCCCATGCAGGTTGCATGAATGGAAATTGCTAGAATCGCTGAGGTAGGCCTGAGCCATTTGTTCTGGGCTCAATATTTTTGAGGAGTGTATGTCATGAAACGTATCCTGCACCACCCCCTTCTCTCTATGAATGAAAGATATCCTCAACTGTGTGCTGAGTGGCCTCTCTGTCCAGCCCCTTAGAAGCCCCTGACGGTTCTGTTTCCCAGGAGCTGATAGGAAAAAGGATCTGTTCCCATCTCAGTCCTCACTGGGCCCTGGTGCCCTACAGTGACACAGTAGTGGGTCTGAGGACACTCAGAAGGAAACGGTGAGGCCACTAAGGAACTGCCCCTTCAAAGGAGGCTGTTCTGATGCCCATTGCAGGAGCCTGGGGTCAAAGGAAGGATACTCAGCAGGCAAGACCAGGGAAGGCAGAATGGGCCGGCCCGGCAGACACTAGGAACAGGGCAGGGAGAGCTGGGGGTCGGGAATGGAGTGGGAGGCAGTCTTTGACTGCACAAAGAGGTGGAGGGGGCATGTCAGGGCATATGAAGTCCCTCTACCCACAACACAAAAGTCCCTAGCCTCTCATTCCTTGCCCAGACTCATTTCCTGGGGCTCTAAGTAGGGAACACTGGGGGAATGTCAGCTTGGGGCTCAGTGGTCTAGGTCCTTCTTGCAGATCAAGACTTTCTTCAACCATCCTTTGAGTAATAAGTATGTCCATGGTGTCTGCAGGTTAGAATTGGGATATTTAAGGAGCCCAGGGCCTTCTCTTGGGAGTCACCCCAGGTTCCTAATGAGAGGTGGAGGCAAATGTAGCTGGAGGTATCCCAGGAGAGACAAGCCCAGGCCCAGCATGGGAAGCAGGCAGTGGGAGATGGGGGGTTCTCCCAGCGAGGAGACAGGTGCTGTGCTGACAGCGGGCACTGGAAGGGGCTGTGGTTGGGTGATCCTCCCCCATGAGGACCCCTTATTGTTGGGGGAGCTTCACTGCCAGAAGATGTAACTGAAATGTCACTTCCTGTATGAAAAGTCTTCTCTGCACTCAGCACTCCCCCAGTGGCAGGGAAGTTTCTCAAGGGGTAGCCATGGTCAGGTCAAGGGTACAGGCTCTGGAACCAGACTGCTGGCTCAAATCCCAGAAGCCCCAGCGTATACCTGACCTTTGTGACCTTGGGCAAGTATTTTAACCTCTCTGAGCCTCAACTTACTTATCTGTAAAATGAAGATAATAGTGCTAACTCCACAGGGTTATAAAGATTGGCATTCATACATGTAAAGTGCTTGGAGCAGTGAATGCTGTATTGTAGGTGCATATGGCATAACTGTTAGTCTAATGTGCTTAAACTAGTCTATATGGAACATTCTTCCCATTTTCCCATGGTCTATACTGCCATTTCCTTAGTATAGGCCCCTCGCCATCTAACCATATGGCATGAACTCACTGTTCAGGCTCAATTGATTACTAATCCATATAGAACATAACTGCCCATTTCCCTAGTATAGGCCCCCTCCCATCCACACTCAGAGTCCCCTCTTCTGATGGCCCCAGGGGAGCATGGGCTCCTTTCTCTTGCTCCTAAATCTCCAACTTCAACCTCTGTCTCACAGCAAAATTAATGCTGGAAACCTCTGCTCCTACAGGATTTAAACCTCAGACACAGGGATTTGACCTGTTCACCTTAGAATCCTCTGGGGCACCTGTTACAGTGTCTGTACCAAGGAGGCAATAAAGAACAGGGGAACAGACTGGAGCAGAAGGACCGCCCAGCAGAGCCAAGCCAGATCACTGACCCTCAGAGGCCTGATGTGAATGCTTATGGCTTCAGTCCATTGGATTCTGCAGTAATCTGCCAGTCAACAGTATTACCACGGTGAATAACTGATAAACCTGAAAATGAATGTGTGCCTCGTGCCAAAATTGCAGATGCCCCATAAGCAGGAAACCTCAGCAGCAGAAACAATTTTATATGAGGGAATGTACTCTCTCCTTTGCATTTTTCCTCAAATCTGTATTTTTAGCCCCTCACTTGTCTCCACAGAGCCTCAGTCACTTAATCTAATTGCTGACTGAACATCTCCAGGAAACTGTGTGTATGTGTTTGTATTCATAGTATATTTACTTATTATCTGTTTACTTCCATGGGGGTGTAGTCTCCATAAAAGAGTAGTCATCACTGTATTTGTTGGTGCTTAATAAATAATCATTGAATGGGCCGGGCGCCGTGGCTCACGCCTATAATCCCAGCACTTTGGGAGGCCGAGGCGGGCAGATCATGAGGTCAGGAGATTGAGACCATCCTGGCCAACATGGTGGCCCATCTCTACTAAAAATACAAAAAAAGTAGCTGGGTGTGGTGGTGCGCACCTGTAGTCCCAGCTACTCAGGAGGCTGAGGCAGGAGAATCGCTTGAACCTGGGAAGCAGAGGTTGCAGTGAACCAAGATCATGCCACTGCACTCCAGCCTGGGGACAGAGTGAGACTCCGTCTCAAAAATAAAATAAAAAATAAATAATCATTGAATGAAGGAATCAAAAGAATGTGGTCTCATGTTGGGTGCCCTTAGTTCATTCCCTGAGAGTTCATGTTTTGTTTTTTAAAAGAAGTGAAGAAAGGGAGTATAGTTGCGTTGAAGGAGAAGTTAAACTATGATTCGGGCCCCTAAATAGTCTCATCTGACCCCATATGCTGCCGTGGTACTAAAGTGTCTCAGTAGAACTGTCCTTAGTCAGCCGCCTTACACCTGCTCCGATTAGCCACTGGATATGAAGCCTCCACAGAAAGAGGCGAGAACTCAGCACGGGTGCTCTCCATAGCTGAAGCAACCCTGGGAGGGCCTGAGAGCCAAGTCTGTCTTCCAACAGTATTCCCAGCAAATGGTGAAACAAGTCGTTCATCAAGGAGGGATCTAGGTGGCTGATGCCCGCATCCACCGCAGTCTGCCTCTGTTCAGCTTGAATCCCTTTCTTCATTTGTAGTCTGAGGGTGGAAGACAAATGCATGTGTCTGTGTGTTCAGGATTGTAGGAGGTGGAGGTCTGTACGTTTAGGGTAGTGTGTCTTTGTGCATACAAAGTTGGAGTTTGTATATGTATGAATTTAGGAAGTGTGAGGGGCTGTGTATGTATTAGGGAGGAAAGCCACTGCATATGTTTGTGGTAGAGTTGGAGTTTTGTGTATAATGTGAGGATTCTTTTGGATTATATGTGTTCTAGACTGTGGGTAGTTTATGTGGATATTCAGAGTATATGTAGGGAGCATGTATATGTATTTGAAGGAGGGTAAGGTTATGTGAAGTATGTGTTGAATTCTGGTGGGATGAGGGATGTGTGAATTCATAGCTTGTGCAGGTTTTATGCAGCTGGCCTGAGAAGGCTGGAGTGTCTAATATATGCATTTGGAGATTGGGAGTTGGTGTGTCTGCGCATTTATTTGGATCATGGAAGATTGTAGATGTGTATTTCTAACTGTAGATAATTCAGGATGCATATTTGGGGAGTTTTGAGAGGATTGTGTGTGTGTGCAAGTGCGCACATGTGTGTGTGTGCAGTGTGGTATTTCTCTGTTTTGGTGGGTGGGGTATGCATCCATCAGAATATCCCAGATTATCTGATGTAACAAATAATTCTGCATCTCAGTGACTTCCAACAACGTAGGTTTCTCACGTATGTTACGTGTCCTCCATTGGTTGGCTTTGATCAGTTACTGGTCCTGTGCCTAGGATCCGGATGGGGGAAGCAGCCTCATTTGGGACAGGACTAGAAGGACTTCTTCTGCTCAGAGTCATACATGGCATTTCTGCTCACATTTCACTTGCCATAACAAGTCACGTGGCCATACTCGAGTTAAACAGACTTAGGGAGGTGTAATATCTCAGACAGAGACACCACAGAGAAGGACCATGAATACTCTTCATAGTGATACATCTGCCCCGTTGTGTATATATTCAGAACATATTCCATTGCTGTGTTTACATTTCACTAAGGAGTATGGGGAGTTGATCAGGGAGTGTGTTTAGGTGTGTGAAGGCTGCTGTATGACAAGGGAGGCATTGGCCGGTGTGGAATGTTTTTATACTAACACATTTTGGGGATTTGTATCTGTTTTGGGTATTTGTATTCTGTGTCATGTATATGTATTATATATTTAAGATACATATTTATGTAGATAGGTTAAGTATTTGGTGGTGTTGAAAATGTGTTTTTAGGGGAATATGGGTGAGTTTTTAGTATATTACAGAAGCATAGTGGGTTTTGGGTTTATTCTGAGGGTACTGGATAGTTATGTGTTCATATTTGAATGGTGTGTGTGTGTATGTATTTGCGTGCTGGGGGTGGTTCTGTGCATTTTGAGGGTACTGTGAGATATTGTGAATATGTGTGCATACATTTGAAAAGGCAAGTAACATTGTATGTTTTAATGCTTTGTGTGTTGGATTTGTGTGTATTCAGAGTAGAGGAGTTTTATCTGTGCTCACGGTGTCTAGATGAGAATTTAGGTGTACATTTTTGGTGTGAAGAATTTGGAGGCAGAGAGATGACTGGGTGTATTTGAGTGTTACAAGCTATATGTATATAACCTGAGGATATGGACAGAATATTTATAGTTTTCAAGATTGAGGCTTGTGTATGTTTGTATTTGGGAGTATACAGCTGTGTGTGTATTTGGATCTATGAGTATGTTGTGGGTGTGTTATTCAGGCATCTGCATGTTTGACTATGTGTAATCTGAAGAGTGTGAATTTATTCAGGAAATGTGGTGGCTGTGTGTCCATTCTAGAGCTGTGAGTGTGTGGTCTGTGCTTCTACTGGGGGAGTATAGGATAATTTCCTTTTTTTTTCTATTTTTATAACATTTTATGTAACTCAAAAAACAGTGTTTGTGTAAAATTCACACAAAGTTGCTAGAGAGCATACGATTTCCAAAATGTCCTGGGTTTTCATTACATTAAGTTTTCTAAGAATGCACTCAAGTCAATGGTAAAATGCAGACATTATGTGATATTTCATTATCTTTAGCAAAACTGTTCTCACTACTTTGTCTCCTCACAGTATTAACTCTGATACCCACTTTGTGCAGAGTTTGCTAGTACTAGGATGTCACAAAACCATTAAGGCTGGATCTACAAGAGGCAAATATCTCCAAACAGCAGTAATAGCCCCTTGGCCCCCACCCCCACCTCATATATCCGTACAGTCTGTCTACACAGTCAGGCAGGGTGCAAGCTCACGACCTCCACTTGGGAGTCTCAGGATCCCCTCTCGACTGGGCAAGAAGCAAACATTTGGGGGGAATGTTGGAACCTGAGGCCATCTCTACAGTAATCCACGTGGTCATGCTATAGTGTGGTCAGGCCAGCGACTCTTACCAATTAAACAGCCAGTCCACTCACCACTAAGTAGATCCCACTGGTTGGTTGATGATTGCTGCTGATGTGGTCCTCCCTCCCCAACAACAAACATAAAGGAAAGGAAGGTTTGGGGCCAACACTGAAGGGAGAGGGGCGCAGTAGTGCAAATGACACCAGACACGACTTTATTTCCTGTCAAACATTTGTCATCGTGTAGACACAGCCAAGGTGAACTAAAGCAGGGTTTGAACACTCAGTACATTCATGACTATCTTCATTCTTTAAAAAGTTACTAACAGAGAAACCAATGAACCCTGCCACCTAGTTCACTCAACATCAAAACATGTCTGTGCTAATTTTTTAGTTCTTGGGATACAGGACCAAAAAAAAAAAAATCCAAAGAACAAGCAAGTAAAAAGCAAAGAATTTAGACAGGGAGAAGGAAAGGGATTGCCAACAGATTTCATGGAACACATTAAATTTTGAAAAAAATCAGTATTTTGTACTTCTGTTGCTTCTTGTAAAAAGTTTAAAATAAAAAAAAATGCCCACTGGAGCCACCTGTACGGATGGAGAAGTGAGGACATGATATAGACAGGGCACGGGACCTGCAGGCGTTTCCTGACGACAGTCCAGAGGGATGGGAATAGTTCCCAGGATGTGTCCATTTCGCTTCACAGAAAGGAACTGTAAGATTTTGGGGAAGACGCCCTACACGTGAAAGGTATTAAGAAAACCATCACTGAAATATGGTTTCCAAAAATTGCGCATGCTCTAGGTTACAAACAGACATATTTAATTCCTAGAACTTGTTGAACTTCTCTGGCATGGGTAGATGGGAATTTCAAAAAAGTTACTAATAAATGATTGTGCTTCTAAAGTTGCAAGGTCAACATTTCACCCTCTAGAAAGCAGGGCACTTCATGGCTTGGAGTCTTCTTGTTTACATCCTAGAAACCGGAACAAATTTCATGGGACGCCTCACCCCCAACAACCAGCGGGGCAGGTGGGGAGAGGGCCACAGCTGTCTTTGGGTGGGGCATGTGTGTGTGCGTGGTGTGGGCATGTGCTGGAGAGACTAAGGCGTAGAGAAGGGCCCAAGCGATGAGGGAAAGTGAGTCTCCTGGCTGCTCCAGTCCTTTCTTTCCAGGCCCAAAGAAATTGAACTTATTGTTCGTGTAGGCCCCCGTCATCTCACTTCAGCTTTTAGTAAGCAGTGTGTGTGTGCACGAGTGGCTGTGTGTGACAGAGTAAGTCCCTGTGCCTTTCTAGATTTCAATAACTCAGGTTTGCAGTTTCAACAGAAATAATCGGTAAATGACACGAGCAAATTTACTAGTTAGATTAGCAACTTTACATTGCTTAAAATCTGATGTTATATTTTTTAAAATGTCCCTGGGTACAGGCAGAATTATGTCATATGGCCACTGGAATGGAAGTCCTTACCAGCTGTATGAAGAATATTCAGATTGTTTCTGTTAGCTCTGCATTTTAAAGTAACAAAATACTAAGCCATTAGGTTATTGAACCTGTAATTCCCACAGGGGTTTTATGTCTACGCCGTGTGATTCAATTAATTTTCTTGGACTCTGGTTAGACTGTTTCCTTTCTGTCTTAGGCATTTGGCTCCCAAAGTTAGGTAGGTAAAAGTGTCATTTTTAAAGATTTTACCTGTTGGAGAATTTCCTGGTTGGTGCTCCTGGAAAACATCCAGCTGGCCTGCAGGAGTCTGACATTCCCAGTCAGTGGGGGCGAGAAGACATGTGTCTCCCAGAGCCGAGGGGTGGCCAGGTGGAGGACAGCAGGACTTTCTAGGGGGTCCAAGGGGAAAGTTCTGAGTGGACTCTGGGAAGGGACATGGATGCCCCATCTGAGATGACCTGTGTCCTTCCAATGTCTGGTATCCCCAAGAGGGTCCCAGACATGGGCCCACCCTGGGGAACGAGGATGTGGTGCTGCCTGGAGGAGCTAACACTGAGGTTTGGGGAAGTCACCCCACAGCTCCCAGAACCCAGAATCTCCAACAAGCAACCATATGTGGAGAGGGAATGGGGACAGTGGAAGGACACAGCTCGAATGAAGACACTGCGGACATGTTCCATGGCTTTCTATGTTCATATCATCATCATCGAGTCTCCTCCTTTACAGAGTGAGCACATTTTACCCACATGCCTGATGGACACATGCCTGATGGAAGCCTTCCGAGGCACCAGAGCAGAAGGGAAAGCTTGCACATGGTCGCAAAGGACTTCACACTATTCCATCCCCTCTACTGCCATCCAGGAGGCCTCTTGACTCTTCCAGAATCAGATTTAAAAGACAGGGTCGGTAAAATCAGTATCCATGCCACCTGAAGCGATGATTAGCCATTGCACACGAACATGGCACCTTTATTTATTTATTTATTATTTATTTTGGGATGGAGTTTTGCTCTTGTTGCCCAGGCTGGAGTGCAATGGTGCTATATTGGCTCACTGCAGCCTCTACCTTCCGAGTTCAAGTGATTCTCCTGTCAGCCTCCCAAGTAGCTGGGATTACAGGCACCCGCCACCAGGCCCGGCTAATTTTTGCTTGTTTTTTAGTAGAGATGGGGTTTCACCATGTTGACCAGGCTGTTCCTGAACTGCTGACCTTAGGTAATCCACCTGCCTTGGCCTACCAAAGTGCTGGGATTACAGGCATGAGCCACTGCACCCGGCCTGAAGATGGCACTTTTTAAAAGATTTTTTTTCTAAGTAAAATGGCCCAGTGATTTTTTTAAGGGTTTCTTTTTAATTAAAAAAAAATTGGATAAAAATGGAAGCTGTAAAATATGGGAAGAGGAGCAAAAGGGCTGCTGAGTTTGCATTTGAAGTTGTGAGGGGCTGGGGAGGACACAACTAGGGAGAGAGGACCCCTACCCACTGGTCCCTGCTCTCACAGCTTACGCTCCCGACACTCAGGCTGCACCGCCAGGGAACGCAGGACAGAGTCCCTGCTCTCACAGCTCACGCTCCCAGCACTCAGGCTGCACCGCCATGGAACGCAGGACAGAAGTCGTAAGGACAAGAGACCAAACTCAAAGCTTCTTTCTTGTGGTTGGTTGGGTGTGTACATGTGCAAGAGTAATAAGCCACACCCCACGGACATAAGGTGCCTGTCTGTGGATGCCATAAGCATGCTCCTGAGCATCGCTCAGTCTCTGGTGACCCTGAGTCTCTGGGCAGGCCACGGCCTTCACTTCTCCACTTTCTTGGCTTTCTTGAGGATGTTGCATTTTTTCCTGTTAGGGCAACGGCACCGTTCGTGTATGCTGGGGATACATTCGCAGTGCCACACCTCCTCCACCTTCTCCAGGGGGTAGATGCTTCCACGTTGTGGCGGATGAGCCGCAGCTGCATAGGGTCCAGCTGCTTCTTGTTGCAAGCCCAGGAATGGTTGTACTGCAGCTGGAGGTTCTTGGTGGTGGAGGAGCCCTGCGGCAATGTTGCCCACAGAGAGGCTCTGCGGCACCATCTCACGCACCTCATTGTGGGACAGCAGGTAGGCAGAGGGCACCGGGAAGCTGGGTGAGGGACCACCACCTCGTCCAAGGGGATCTTGCAGAAGTCCTTGCTGCTCCTCTCTGGGGCAGCGGGGGACCCTCAAACTCCTCCTCAAACCTTTTGGGGTTGACTGCATAGCTCCTCATGTCTCTGCACTCGGGGCCAACACATGGACCTTGCACCGCTGCTGGTAGGAGCGCCTCTGCTTGTGTCCTGGCGTGGGCAGCGCTTGTCCAGTTTGCCAGTGAACTCCAGGGTCCAGAAGCAGTTGTTTTTGGTGCAGAGGTAGCGTAGGTGCACATAGTGGTGAATGAACTTGATGCAGGATAGGTCCAGCTACTTCTTGCCCAGGGAGCCGCTGCAGCTGTACTGCTTGTGCACGTGCTCATGGGTGAAGAGCTTGGGGAGCAGGGGCACCAGCAGGCACGAGGCGAAGTTGTTGATGGACAGGCTGCTCTCGTAGATACTGCGCAATGCTCCTTGCTGAGCAGGCAGTCGGCGCCAGGCACCTCCAAGTTGGGTTGGGGGATCTCCAATTTGTCCAAGTCAATGGGTACCAGCCAGATCTTCTTGGAGCAGTGCTGCTGGCACTCGAAGCTATCCTCCACCTTGATTACTGAGATGTCATTGGGCAGGCTAGAGGAGTCATAGCAGTCATCGCTTGGGGGGCTCGCCTTTGCTGCCCGGGGCCAGCCCCAGACCCTGGAGCTTGTCGTTGATGCGCTGGGCGCACTCCTGCAGCCAGGCCTCCTCCTGCATGTGGGGGAAGTAGACCTCCGTGTAGTTGCAGATGATCTGCAGCCTCTGCGGGTCCAGCTCCTGCTTGCTGCCGTCCCCGTGGCAGCTGTCCTGCTCGCCCAGCTTGCAGTGGTCAAAGAGCTCAGGGAAGAGCCAGTGGAGGAGGAAGACGGCAAACTCGCCAGGCGAAGAGGCTTCATCCAGAAACTCGGTGAGGTCCTGCATGTCCACTACATGGTCTGAGGCGATGGTGCTGCTCTGGTCCAGAGACAGGCCCTCCTCCTCGTCTTTGTGGTCCAGGAAGTGGCCGGGGTCCACTGCTCGGCCTCAAAGAAGCTGGCAGCCTGGCCATCGGGCTGGCTGTTCTCCATCTCCCGCTGGGCCCAGAAACGACTGAAGAAGTTACTCAGCTGGGGCAAGCACTCGGCCTGTCACACAGCCGTGTCCTTCACTGAGGGGTAGTAGACCTCCATGTAGTTGTGGATGTGCTGCAGGTGCAGTGACTCCAGCTTACACTTGGCCTCAAAGCCACAGGCACTGCAGCCTCGGGAGAAGTCGACGGTGGCTGATGCGCTTGGGGAAGAGCTGCACCAGCAGGAAGCAGGCCAGGGCCTCGCCCGACAGGCTCTGGTCCACAGTCTGCTTGAGCTACGCTGCCCGTGAGCTGCTATGGGGTGGTGGGGGCAGCTGGAATTTGGCCACCATCTCAATGTGGTTCACCTTCAGGGAGAGCAGGTCCACTTTGCTGTGCAGCTGGGACCTGTTGGACGTGAGGGTGTTGAGCATGTAGAGTATCTTCTGGATCAGGAAGTAGATGTTAGGATCACTGTTGGTGGCCGCCCCGGTGCTGCCACAGTCCCACTTCTGTGGCTCATTCAGGAGCCTAAGTGGCAAGGGGCTGTTGCTGGCATTTGCCTTCTGGAAGAGCTCATGCATATTTAGCAGGTCCCCTGAGGTAGGATTCTTCTTCTCCATGACCTTGTGCAAGATGTCATACAGAGGCTTCTTGGAGGAAGGGGTGTTGGCGTGGCTGTAGGGCTCCTCCTTGCCTGGCCACACAGAGCCCGAGCTCCTGCCCTGCCAGCCTGCTCTCCATTGCCTTGGCAGGGCGAGCTGTTCTCAGGTTCCACATGCCTTCTAGGAGTGCCTCTGGGATCAGCTGCCTCCTCTTCATGCTGGGGACAGAGTCTGGGGGGCCACTGCTGACCTGCCAAGTCCTGGAGGGCAGTGAAGACGCTGTCCAGAGGGTGCTTCTCAGAAGTCCTGGCATTCATGGAGCAGCCTAGAGCAGCATCTTCGGCCTCTGTCTCCACTCTCACTTCTTAGAAGTTCTTCTACATCTTCACTGAATTCAGTTGAGTTCATCTTCTGTTCCACTGGGACTCGAGTTCTGTACTTTGCTGGGCAGCCTGAGGCAAGTTTGGGCGCCAAGTGGTGGGGAGGGTGCAGGGCCAGGGAGTGGGGGAAGCACACAAAGGGCCTGGCCAGGGCGACTGGGGGAGGTGCCGGGGGCGGCAGACAACCAGGCGTCGTGTATTTCCCCTCTCTTTGTGAGTGTCTGTGTGCTGCGCTGTCATGTGACGTGACAGGACTCCATGTGTCATTTCCACACAGGGACACAGGAGCTTCCACTGCAAACCCTCTGCCCACACCTCTGGTCCACACCTCCCCATCAGTGGGGCACATGCAGGCTATTTCCTTCTTATTTATTTATTTTTTATTCTCTTTTTCCTAGACTGCTCAGCAGAATAGGTTAATTTCATGTATATATGGGTTTTGGAAATTTTAATTATATATTTCTAGGGTTCTTGCATATACTTGGGTTGTATATTTGTGAGTAGCATGGATATAAGGGTATTTTTAAATAGGAGTTGTTTTAGGATGCTTTGGGGGTGAAAGCATATGCATAGTTTATGATGTGATAGAGTTTAGAGGTATTGATTAAGGAAGTGTTTTATGAATTTTGTCAAATGTATTTTCTGCAATAATTGATATTTTTCCTTTATTCTATCAATGTGGTATATTGCACTGATTGATTTTCAGTGCATTGAAACCATCTTTGTTGAATGGTGTTGAACTATCAGTACCATTGATGTTGAACCATCTTTGCTTTCCAGGAATATATCCCACTTAGTCCTGGTGGATAATCTTTTAATGCACTGTTGAATTTGGTTTGCTAGTATTTTGTTGAGAATTTTTGAATCAATATTTATAAGGGATATTGTTCGCTAGTGTTCTTTTCTTGCAGTGTCTTTGGCTTTGGTATCAGACAATGCTGGCCTTGTAGAGTGAGTTTGGAAGTATTACCTCCTCTTCAATTTATTGGAACAGTTTGAGGAGGACTGATATTAATTCTTCCCTAAATGTTGGTAGAATATACCAGTAAAGTCATCTAGTCCTGGGCTTTTCTTGGTTCGAAAGTTTTTGATTACTAATTCAATCACCTGATGAGTTACAGGCTTCAGAGTTTCCATTTCTTTGTGATTCAACATTGGTAGATTGTGTTTTTGTAGTATTTGTCTATTTCATGTAGATATCCGTTTGTTGACATACAATCATTCATAGTTCTCTCTTGTAATCTTTTTTATTTATGTGAAATCAGCAATATCCCCTCTTTCATTTTGAATTTTAGTTGTCTTCTCTCGGGTAACCTTGCTAAAGATTTGTTAGTTTTTTTTCTTTCTTTTGAGACGGAGTCTCGCTCTGTTGCCCAGACTGGAGTGCAGTGGCGTGATCTCAGCACACTGCACGCTCTGCCTCCCACGTTCGAGCAATTCAGCCTCCTGAGTAGCTGGGACTACAGGTGCATGCCATGATGCCCGGCTAATTTTTAGTAGAGATGGGATTTCACCATATTGGCCAGGCTGGTCTTGAACTCCTGACCTCAGGTGATCCACCCACCTTGGCCTCCCAAAGTGCTGGGATTACAGGCATGAGCCACCGTGCCCGGCCCCAGTATCTACCTTTTAATGGGACTGTTTAGATGGGCCATTCACATTTGATATTATTGTCATAACTGAGCTTAATTCGACCATTCTAATAATTTGCTTCCTGTTTGTCCCATCTTCTGTTCATTCCCATTTCTGTCTTTTTCTGCCTGCTTTTGAATGAGTAGGGTTTTTTTTTTTTCCAACTTTTATTTTAGATTCAGGATGTACATATGCAGGTTTGTTCCAAAAGTATATAGTGTGATGCTGAGGTTTAGAGTATGATTTACTCTGTTATCCAGGAATTGAGCACCGTATCCAGTAGTTACTTTTTCAGCCCTTGTTCTCCTCTCTGTACCTCATCTCGTGTTCCCCAGTGTCTATTGTTCCTACCTTTTCGTCCATGTGTACCTAATGTTTCACTCCCACTTGTAAATGAAAACGTGATACTTGGTTTTCTGTTTCTGCATTAGTTCACTTAAGGTAATGGTCTCCAGCTGCTTCCATGTTGCTGCAAAGGACACAGTTTCATTCTTTTTTATGGCTGCATAGTATTTCATGGTGTATATGTATCACATTTTCTTCATCCAGTCCACTGTTGATGGCCACCTGGGTTGATTCCATGTCTTTGCTATTGTGAATAATGCTGCAATGAAGATAGGCATGCATGTGTCTTTTTGGTAGAATAGTTTGTTTTCCTTTGGGTCTATATCCAGTAATGGGATTGCTGCAACAAATGTTAGTTCAACTCTTACTTCCTTGAAAAATCTCCAGACTGCTTTCCACAGTGGCTGAACTAATTTACATTCTCGCCAGTACATAAAAGCATTCCCTTTCCCCACAGCCTTACCAGCATCTGTTGTTTTTGGACTTTTTAATAATAGCCATTCTGACTGTTGTGAGATAGTATCTCATTGTGATTTTGATTTGGAATTCTCTGATGATTAGTGATGATTCACATTCTTTCATATGTTTGTTGGCTGCTTGAATGTCTTTCTTTTTTGGGGGGGGAAGGGTCTGTTCATGTCCTTTGCCTACTTTTTGATGGGGTTATTAGATTTTGCTTTTTGATTTAAGTTCCTCATAGATTCTGGATATTTGGCCTTTGCTGGATGCATAGTTTGCCAATATTTCTCCCATTCTGTAGGTTGTCTGTTTACTCTGTTGATAATTCCTCTTACTTTGCAGAAGCTCTTTAGTTTAATTACGTTCCACTCGTCAATTTTTGTTCTTGTTGCAATTGCTTTTGAGGACTTACCCATAAATTCTTTGCCAAGGTGGATGTCAGGAAAGGTATTTTCTAGGTTGTTTCTAGGATTTTTATAGCTTGAGGTCTTACATTTAAGTACTTAATGCATCTTAAGTTAATTTTGATATATGATGTAAGAAAGGGGTCCAGCTTCAGTTTTCTACATATGGGCAGCCAGTTCTCCCAGCACTATTTATTAAATAGGGAATCCTTTCCCCATTGCTTTTTTTTGTCAGGTTTGTCAAAGATCAGATGGTTGTAGATGTGCATTCTTATTTTTAAGTTCTCTATTCCATTGAGTTCCATTGGTCTATGTGTCTTTTTTTTGTACCAGTACCATGCTGTTTTGGTTATGTAGCCTTGTAGTATGATTTGGAGTAGGGTAGCATGATACTTCCAGCTTTGTTCTTTTTGCTTAGGATTGTCTTGGCTGTATGAGCTCTTTTTTGGTTCCATATTAATTTTAAAATAGTTTTTTCTAATTCTGTGAAGAATGTCAATGGGTAGTTTAATGGGAATAGCGTTGAATCTATACATTACTTTGGGTAGTATGGCCATTTTCACAATATTGATTCTTCCTATCCATGAGCATGGAATGTTTTTCCATTTGTTTGCATCATCTCTGATTTCTTTCAGCAGTGTCTTGTAATTCTCCATGTAGAGATCTTTCACCTCCTCAGTTAGATGTATTTCTACTCTTTTTGTGGCTATCATAAATAGGGTTGTGTTCTTGATTTGGCTCTAAGTCTTTTTATAGATCTAGAAGTACTTGTTTTATGATTCTGGGTACTCCAATGTTGGGTGCATATATATTCAGTCTTGTTGAATTGAACCCTTTATCCTTATGTAATGCCCTGCTGTGTCCTTTTTGACTATTGTTAGTGTTAAGTCTGTTTTATCTGATATAATAATAGCAACTCCTGCTCTTTTTATTTTCCACTTGCATAATAAATCATTCTCCATCCCTTTACTTTGAGCCTCTGGTTGTCATTACACATTACATGTGCCATTACATGTGAATACAGTAGACGGTTGGGTCCTTTTTTTTTTTTTTTTTTATCTGACTTGCCATTCTTTGCCTTTTAAGTGGCACATTTAGATCATTTACATTTAGGTTAATATTGACATGTGAGGTTTTGATCCTGTTGTCATGTTGTTAGCTGGTTGATTTGTAGACTCAGTTATATAGTTGCATTATAGGATCTGAAGGCTATGTACTTAAATGTTTTTATGGTAACAGGTACCATTCTCTTGTTTCCATGTTTAGAACTCCCTTAAGGACCTCTTGTAGAGCTGGTGTAGTGGTAATGAATTCCTTTAACATTTGCTTGTCTGGAAAGAATTTTATTTCTTGTTTGCTTATGAAGCTTAGTTTGGTGTGATATGAAATTCTTAGTCAGAATTTCTTTAAGGATGCTGAAAGTAGGCCTCCAGTCTCTTCTGACTTGTAAAATTTCTTCTGAGAAGTCCACTGTTAGCCTGATGGGGCTCCCTTTGTAAGTGACCTGACCCTTTTCTCTAGCTTCCCTTAAGATTTTTTTCTTTCCTGTTGACCTTGGAGAATCTGATGACTGTATGTCTTGGGGTTAGCCATCTTCTATGGCATCTCATCGAGGTTATCTGAATTTCTTGAATTTGTATGTTGACTTCTCTAGTGAGATTGAGGTGATTTTATGGGCTATGTCCTCAACTATGTGTTCCAAGTTGCTTACTCTCTTTCCTTCTCTCTCAGGAATGCCAATGAGTCATGGGTTTGGTTTCTTCACATAATCCCTGTTTCTCAGAAGTATTGTTCATTTTTAAAATTCTTTTCTCTTTATTTTTACCAGATTGGGTTGATTTGAAGGTCTGGTCTTCAAGCTCTGAGAGTCTTTCCTCACTTTGGTCTGTTTTGTTGTTGATGCTTACAACTGTATTATGAAATTCCTATGGTGAAATTTTCAATTCCATAAGTTTAGTTTGGTTCTTTCTTAAAATGGTTGTTGACTTTTAACTTTTAGATTATTTTACCGGCTTCCTTGGATTGGGTTTTAAACTTTTCCTGAAACTTGTTTAGCTTCCTTGCCACCTAGATTCTGAATTCTCTGTCATTTCAGCCATTTCAATCTGGGGAGCTAGTGTGATCTTTTGGAGGTAAAGAGATACTCTGACTTTTTGAATTGCCAATGTTTTGTACTGATTCTCATCTGAGAGGGCTGATGTTCCTTTATCTTTTTGAAATTGCTGTCACTGGATGTGGCTTTTGTTTTTATATCTTTATTTCCATTGAAGGTTTGACTGTGGCGTATGTTGAGCATGGTCGATAGGTTTAGTTTCTGGGTGCTTTCAGAGGGCCAAGTCTTCATACAGGATCTTTATTTGTGGCTAGATACTTGCATTGGCTTTCACCGGTGATGTGCGCCGAAGGCATTTTCGTTTGGTGGTGGAATTAAAGCCATAATCCAGTAGATGGTGCTGAAGTGTAAGGGTCAGCAGATAGGCTCTCAGCCACCTGCCTCCTTTGTGTTTTAGCATTTTAGCATGTTACAGTACTATTGCGTAGGGGAGACTGAGGAGGGGACAGTGAGAGATGACCCCCTCACTAAGTGCATTCCCAGGCTTTAGGGAAGCCCCTCCAATCACTGGCACTGCCCTCATGTTTCCTTAGCCCCAAGGGGGGCTCTGGCAGGCTGTGCTCCTGCCTCCCTTAGGGGCAGCCTGAGCTGAAGGTTAGGTCTCCAGGAGACCTGCAGCTCCCCAAGGGCCCACTGATCCTCTGTGCTTGGCAGAGTCCGAGCAGGCTATGGGTTATGTCTGCAGGTGTCTGTGGATGCACTGGGTCAAGGGTGGAAGATCCCTGGGGAGGGTGGTGTTGCTGTGAGTGTGCAGCTGGTGTGGCACCTGTGGCCCAGAGATTTTTGCCCAGCAGATGGTTGTGGGAACCACCCAGCTTGTGTTACCCAGATTGGGTCTCCTAGTGTCTGCCCTGGTAGCTGGCCTAGCCAGCTAATTTTGTCCCAGGCCTTCTGCACTAGATCTTTGGGTTGTTAGGTGCTCTGGGCTTTTGGACACTCTTGGGCAGAGGCTGCAGCTGGCAAATAAGCTACATCCTTTTTGGACCAGTGTTGCAGGGGGAGGCAGGCCTAGCTCCCACACTGGCCCATGAACCTGTGCCTCACTCTTCTCGGTGTTCTGAGAGTGGAGGCTCCTCTCTTGCTCGAGCTCCAGTCACAGATGTCAGCTCAATACTCCTGAGCTATATTCTCACACCCTGGGGGTTTGGGACTGGGCCTGCAGCTGTGTCCTGTTGAGGTTGAGCATTGGCTGTGCTGGGGGAGCTAAAGTGTTCCCAGGCAAGGCAGTGGAGGCTGTGCTTTGTGCATGCTCTTGCAGGAGCAACTAGGCAAAGGCTTTGGGAGGGGCCAGTAGATGCTGAGCAGGGGGCGGGGGAGTGGCAGGAGATCAGATGCACCCTGGTCCCACAGGAAAGACAGCCCTGCTCTTTCCTGGGCCCGGCAGTGAGCAGAGGCTAGAGCCACTCAGAGCAAGATGGAGTGCCTTGGAGGATGGGCACCTGTGATTGTGTTTTGCTGCAGCTGCCCTACACACAAAACCTTCTGGGCTCCATGCAGGCATGAGCTCTGCCTCTGGCTACTCTCTGGCAGTTCCCTAGGCATGACGCCACTGTGGGGCCATGGCATCTCTTGTGGCTGTAGGATCCCGGAAGCCCATGGCAGGAGTGTGTTGCCCATAGTTCCTTCACTCACCCTCCCTTAGGACCTGTTCAGGGCCAGGGCCTGGGCAACTCTATGCAGGGTTCTCAGCTTCCTCCTCCTTTCTGGAATGAGTAGTTGTTATAGTTTTATTTTTATCTCTTTCGTTGGCTTATTACCTGTAACTGTCTTTTTTATTGTTTGTGGTGGTTGCCCTAGGTTTGTTTATACTTCTTCATCCCTAACTTTCTGTAATATTACACTACTTCATGTGATAGCGTAAGGACCTTACAATAGGATAGTTCCGTTTCTACTCTATTGGCCTTTGTGCTATTATTATAATACATGTTACTTCTACAGATGTCATAAACCCCACAATGTATTATTACTATGCTTTAGAAAGTCTTCCAAAGAGAATTTTAAAATAAGAAAACATATATCATTTATATTTACCCACATACTTACTATTTCTAGTGCTTTTTTTTTTTTTTTTGAAATGGAGTCTCGCTGTGTCACCAGGTTGGAGTGAAGTAGCAGGATCTCAGCTCACTGCAAGCTCCGCCTCCCGGGTTCAAGGGCTTCTCCTGCCTCAGCCTCCAGAGTAGCTGGGACTACAGGCGCCCGCCATCTCGCCCGGCTAATTTTTTGTATTTTTTAGTAGAGACGGGGTTTCACCGTGTTAGCCAGGAGGGTCTCGATCTCCTGACCTCGTGATCCACCCGTCTCGGCCTCCCAAAGTGCTGGGACTACAGGCTTGAGCCACCGCGCCCGGCCAAATTTTGTATTTTTTTTAGTAGAGACAGGGTTTCACCATGTTGGCCAGGATGGTCTTGATCTCTTGACCTCGTTACCCACCTGCCTCAGCCTTCCAAAGTGCTGGGATTACAGGCGTGAGCCACCACACCCGGCTCTAGTGTTCTTTATTCCTTTGTGAAGATGCATATATCCATATGGCATCCTTTTCCTTCTGCCTGAAGGACTTCTTGTAACATTTCTTATAGGGCACATGTGCTGATGATTAATTCATTCAGATTTTTCCTTTCTGAAAAAAAGTGATTATCCCTGTCTTTCATTTCTAAAATTATTTTTTGTTGAGGATATAATTCTAGGTTGACAGTTTGTTTTGTTTTTTATTTTAATACTATAAAGATGGTACTTTTGTTTTTTCCTAGTTTGTTTCTTAGGAGAAACTTGTTATTCTTTTTTTTTTTTTTTTTTTTTTTTGAGATAGAGTCTTGCTCTGTCGCTCAGGCTGGAGTGCAGTGGCGCGATCTTGCCTCACTGCAACCTCCGCCTACCGGGTTCAAGCAATTCTTCTGCCTCAGCCTCCTGAGTAGCTGGGATTAAAGGCATGCACCACCATGCCTGGCTAATTTTTGTATTTTTAGTGGAGATGGGGTTTCACCATGTTTGCCAGGCTGGTCTCGAACTCCTGACCTCGTGATCCACCCACCTCAGTCTCCCAAAGTGCTGGGATTACAGGGGTGAGCCACCATGCCTGGCCTCTTCTGTTATTCTTATTGCTCCTTTATATGTAATATTATTTCTCTGGCTATTTTATCACTACTAGTGAAAAATTTGATTATGATATACTTTGGTTTCATTTTCTTCTTGTTTCTTGTTCTTCTGTTGCACTGAATTCTTTGGATCTGTGAGTTTATAGTTTTCATCCAATGTTTTTAAATTATGGCCATTATTGCATCAAATAATTTTTCTCTTCCACTCTCCTCTTCTTCAGGGACTACAAGTATTTGTATGTAGGCTGCTTGAAGTTTTCCCACATCAAGGTAACTTATCTGTTCTTTATTTTTCAGTCTTTTGTTTTTATTTTACTTTGGGTAGTTTTTATTGCTATATGTTCAAGTTTATGTCTTCTGCATATATGTATGACACTCACCTGCATGAAAACCAGCAAACTTTAGACGTGACAGCCTGTGGGAGAGCAGCCCGGATCCTCCCAGACCATGGCCACTGTTCAAACATCCTCCAAAGCTGGGCAGTGCTCAGGGTATCTCAGAGGAGCCAACCTCAGGGCGTAGTTCACATCTATGTCAGGTTGGTGAAGGATATTTCCAAAGGAGGTGACACCCATCTAGCTTCTTGCTTTGTACACACCCCTGTGATGTTCTTTCTGTTTCAGTTTGAACATCACCAGTGACAATGATTTTAGCAGTGGACAGCTCTAGAAGTTGGGGAAATTCCTCCTGGCCCCGAGCAGTAATCTGCTGTTTCCATCTGCTGATCCTGATTCTTCCTTTTCCATAGGCCAGCCTTTCGGCGATTTGAAGGTGTTATCTTGCCCAAGTCTTTTCTGTCCAAACATTCATTTCCACACCTCCTGCCAGCTGGGTCATCTCTGCCAGAGTGTCCTGTCTGGAAAGGTCCCTTTAGATGTCACTTCCAAGTGTGTGGGCCTGATTGGGCTCTCAGTAAGTACATTCATTTCTAGTTAGTGACATGAATATGAATATTTTACTTAGTCTTTTGATGCCTTCCAAAGGCTATAGTTGAAAGTTGAAAACGAATAAAATTACCCTGTCAGAAGACAAATGCCCCTTCCTAAACATGAAGGACACATTGCTCCGATTTTCTGCTCCTGATTAAAGACAGCAGGAAGAATTTGACATGTGTCTGCTCATGATGAATTTTAAAGGAATAAAATAACATAATCAAGACTTAGGTGAAAGTCAGAGATAAAACCCAAAGAGGAGACATAAAACCTGTCTTCCGCATTTTTCAGAAACAATTTTGAAGCTGGGAATAAATGGGGCTCATTTCATGTGAGGAAGACTCACAAAGTCCCAAGTAGAGTCTAAGGTACCTTTGCAGGCCAGAAGGTCTAGTGGGCCATTCTTCACCAGAATTCAGACTGATTCATAGAACCATTCATTCATACTAGTTCATGTGATAATGGATTCACATAACTACAGATTCATATTGATTCGTAGAATCATAAATTTATACTGATGTCTCCAATTCCAATTCAACACCACAGGTATAGTTTAACCTTCTTCCTTTCTTATTTATAGCTCCTTCTCCAACAGAGAGAACCTGGCCCTCATTATCCATATTGTATTTACTTCTTTGCACAATCTTAGAATACACATAAAGTAGTTTAGGGTAGCATCCCTCCCACTCCTTGTTTAATTGTTTCTGAGCACGTGAAAAATGAGCATGTTTCTGAATATAAGAACAGGTAAAGGGTACACTCAAAAAGGTATCCCTCTTCCTGTTCCTCCTTTTCTATTCCCATTCCCCATCCTATCTACCTTGCCTCTTCCTGTCTCTCTAATCTCACTGGTTTTCGTTTAGATTTCTTGTTTCCTTTTGAGCAAAAGAATAGATAACATATATATCTTTCTGTTTCCTGTTCTTTCTTATATGAAAACTAAATACCTCATGAAAAAGTTATCTAATTTAAGTTTAACCCTAAACCTAGACAAATGGCACAATCTTAATTATTTAGCAACTTCAAGTGTGCATACACTTAAAGGAATAAAGAATTCCGTCTAAAACTAAACAAAATTATTGAATCAACTTTCTAATTTTTTCTCTCCATAAACATTCTGGTCCTGATTTATGAGGACCCAAAGGCACTGACCTTTCAGCCTAAGTAGAAGCCCGGGATGGCAGTAAGCATCCTTATGGCCATCTGGTCTATCAATGCACTCATCTGTATTTTTACACTAAGAACACCTGCAAGCTTAAAACCTTCTTCTGATTAGTAAATGTAAGGGTTTTGGACTAAGTGGATCTCTGATGCCACTCAGCTCCAAGATTCTGTTCCCACGGTGCTGTGGTTCTAATATTCCAAACCACAGGAGAATCCTTTTCCAGAGACATTTACAGGCAGCCTCACTGTCCTGTCTTGAACATCCTCCACCAAAGTGTGAACATGGGTGGCATGGGCTTCGTAATGAACAAGAGCACCTTCAAAGGAGGAGATCCCCTATACCTGCGGAGGGCCCTCATGAACAACCTTGGAGAGGAAAGGAGAGCCAGGATTCAGATCCAAAGCCTCCAGAAGGCTTTAGACATCCGGATCAGGGAGATTGATAGAGAAAAAGCAGCCCTGAAGAAATTTTTGGTAAAGCTTCACAAGACAACTGGCTATTTTCCTCAAAAACCATTCTGGTGACTGATGCTGTGCCACCATAGGGAAGGAGTTCATCTAAAACGTCCAATACAGCCAGAACACACCTGGGTCTCCTGTATCTCTCTGTGACCCAAGAAAGCAGTAGAAGCAGCTACTGGGACAAGCCAAAAAAGAAAAAAAGACTAGATAATTGAGGACACAAATGGACCGTCTCTGAAATAATCAACAAAACCTCCATAAAAGAGAGAATAATGCGCTGATTTTTTTCCCAGCTGATTCTATTTCTTTACAACTTGAGGTGTTAATATGCAGTGCACATGTTATTTTCTTACAGATTCTCCTTGAGGCAAGAATAAAGCTTAGCTATTTTAGAGATCTTTCAGATACTGATCATGAAATATATATTATATTTGCCTTAATCCTGTTCTCTTCTCATTGATATCATTTTCAATTATTTTCTACAGTTTTAATAGCATGAATAAATAAATAATAAATGTTAAAACTAAGGTGAAAATAATAGTGGGAAATACATGAAATTTTGTATCTACAAGAAAACTCAATTTAAATGTAGGTTTTCCCATGTATTAGTTGTATGTTCCTAGACTTCAAAACTCTTTTTTTAAATTCAAGATGAGGATAATAATACCTACGTTAAAATATTGTTTTTAAGGATTAAATAAGATAACATATATATAGGGCATATTGCAGCCACCCCTAAAATGGTACTAGCTCTTATTGTGATGACTGTTGTTTCCATTAATATTTTTATTACTGTGTAACAGAGCTCAAGTTCTGTTCCCAGCTCTTTCCAGGATCGCTAGGCAAATCCGTTTCCATTCGTGGGCATTCGTTTTTTTTCTGAGGCTATAATAGGAGAGTCAGACTAGATAATGTCCACAGGCCCTTTCAATTTTAAGTTCTTTGATACTGTAACTCCATGATTATACTTTGAAATGTGTTTGCAGCATCCCAGAGAAAAAAATCTAACAATCAGAATGCACACACCAAGGTGACTAGAGGCTTGTATATTCCTATTAGCCATGACATATCTACCACCCTCATGTTTAAAGATACTTGTAATTCAAGTACAAAATATTCTTAGTGGCCTCTTTTTTTTTTTTTTTTTTTTTTTTTGGCAGAGTCTTGCTCTGTAGCCCAGGCTGGAGTGCAGTAGCGCGATCTCAGCTCACTGCACCTCTGCCTCCCGGGTTTGAGTGATTCTCCTGCCTCAGCCTCCCAAGTAGCTGGGATTACAGGCACATGCCACCACGGCTGGCTAATTTTTTGTATTTTTAGTAGAGACGGGGTGTCACTGCATTAGCCACGGTGGTCTCAATCTCCTGACCTCGTGATCTGCCCACCTCAGCCTCCCAAAGTGCTGGGATTACAGGCGTGAGCCACTATGCCTGGCCCAGCCTCTCCTTTACACACACACACACACACACACATCATGAATAGATACATATATACATGTGTATACACACACACATGTATTATATGTATGTGGGCAGCAGGATCAAGGGGGATGTGGTTAGGCTGTGGATTTTCTATGAGGAAGGGGAAGGTAAAAGTGTCGAGGGGTTTCTTGGCTGTGTGCAGCCCTATCAGTGCTTCTGTGTCCCTGAAAACTGTAATTATGTTGTGGCCAGTGTGGTCATGGGCAGAGGTCGCAGCCTGTCTGTTGATGCGAATTTAAATGTGATCCCTCATTTGTTGTGAATTTAAATATTGTGTAGTTATGCCCTAGGGGGTACAGAGTTCATGCAATGTAATTAGGACTTGGGACAGCATCTTGGGTTTGTTTGTTTGTTTTTGCTTTTTGAGACAGGATTGCGCTCTGTCACCCAGGCTGGAGTGCAGTGGTGCAATCTCAGCTCACTGCAACCTCTGCCTCTTAGGCTGAAGCCATCCTCCCACCTAAGCCTCCTGAGTAACTAGGACTCATGCCACCATGCCTAATTTCTGTATATTTAGTAGAGACGAGGTTTCACCATGTTGCCCAAGCTGGTCTCAAACTCATGAGCTCAAGCAATCCACCCACCTTGGCCTCCCAACACGCTGGTATTACAGGTGTGAGCCACCATCCCTGGCTAGAGGCAGCATTTTGATGACTCAGGTCACCATTGTCATCTACATTGTTTCAGCAGCCCCTGTTTTAAAAGCTCATTTAATCTTTCTGTGATACCCACTACTGTTATTTTGTTATGTTACTTTGTAATACCCATTGTTGCATTTGCTTTGTAGTACAAGGAGAGTCTTGATCTGACTGTGTAACTTGTGGCACACCCAAAGGTTGTAAAAGCTGTTTTGTTAACCCATTGTAACATTAGCAGAGGTTCCTGCCTCATATGGGTAAGCAAATGGATGGCCTGTGTAGATAACCATTAGCATATTCATTGGCTCCTGTCACTGTAGGGGGAGGCCGTTTGAAGTTGATTTGCCAGTTCTGATAATGGCCTTCCTGTGAATTTCTCCTCCCAGGCAGTGGGCCCAGTATCTAAATTTCTAGCAAGGTACAATCCCTAATAATCTTGCATAAATGTCTCTCTGCTGGGTTGACTCCTCTGTTAATAATTCCTTTTTGACCAGGCATGGTGGCTCACGCCTGTGATCCCAGCACTTCGGGAGGCAGAGGCAGGAGGATCACTTGAGGTCAGGAGTTCGAGACCAGCCTGGCCAACATGGTGAAAACCTCGTCTCTACTAAAACTACTAAAATTAGCCAGGTGTGGTGGCACGTGCCTGTAGTCCCAGCTACTTGGCAGGCTGAGGCACAAGAATTGCTTGAACCCAAGAGGCAGAGGTTGCAGTGAGCCCATATTGCACTACTGCAGTTCAGCCTAGCAACACTGCAAGACTCCATCTCAAAGAAAAATAAAAAATAATAATTCCTTTTTGGAACCCCATGATGCCCAAATGCCCTGACCTCTCCTCTTGCATGCCCACTGGAAGAGGGGAAGGGTAGCTCATCCCAAAGCTCTAGGACTCTGCCTCCTTCAAGAGGCTTACTTGCTGGTATGCTATGGTTAGTTCATCAACTTTGGTGTTGTGTCATGCCTCTTCCATGTCTTGTCTGGTATGAGCCAAAGAACGGTGCACCACGGGAGGCAGAATGGGAGCCAGTGTAAGTGTTAGTGCAGCATCTTGGCTCCTGAGTAAATACGAATTAACACCAGGCCAAACAGTAATTTTTCTCAGGCAAGGTTTAATGGTCTGGAGCTCAGTCAAAGCAAGGGAGCAGTGCCCAGGAAAAGGACTCCAGTGCTATGGCCAAAAAGGCTCAGCTCTTGTCATTTTAAGGAAGGTGAGGCAGAGAAAGGAATGACGTAGAAGCTGCAGGAGTTAAAGAGGAAAGAAACACAAAAAGTGGCTCAGCAGTCAAAGGCAGGTTTATTTTGGAGAATGAACGTGAGAGGGACCTCTGGCCGATTTCGGTCAGGAGCACTCTCTCTTACAGACTAAGAGGATTTAAGTGTTTTGGGGCAAGAGAGCTTATCACAGGCTTGGAATGTTTCTGTGTGGAGAAGAAGTTTACTGCGGGTTTGGAATGTCTCCAGTCGGTCGTGGGGGAGGTTATCTCGGGGCTGGCATGTCTCTGGTTGGGGAGGGGTTTATCTTAGGGGTTGGAATGTTTCTGGTTGGAGATGTCATTTGTGGTTTATGGTCATGCTGACCTTAGCTGATGCCCTTTGGATTTAGGTGGTTTCTGATCAAGGGGAATTTTAAAATGGTGGTGCTTGTCCAAGATGGTGACGCTCCTGCTCTGTCAGAAGCCTGTTTAGCAAAGTTCTCTTTGTGCCTGTACAGTGGGGCATCATGCCCTAACATACACTGCATAATTAGAAAATGGCAGATAAGCCCCAATTTGGGCAGAGATTTTCATATTACAGTGAGATTATGAGGAAAACTCAGTGAAAGGTCAGTGCTGGAGTCCACCTTGTCTTCAGCCAACTGGATCTGGTTCAGTTCTCATAGAGAATGCCAGAGTTTTGTTTTAGTAACCTTGGAATATGGTCAGGTTCTTATCAGGAATGCTACAGTCCGGCTTTTAGCAACCTTGGGAGACATCACTTAAGGTGATAAACAGTCAGTTTCTTCTATTTATGGTTAAGAATTCAGCCTGACCAGCTAAGTTAGGTGAGGTTTCCCTTCTGCTGTGTGACTTGGGTCAGCTTGTTAAGGGAGGCAAGAAGGTAGGGGAGGTAATGTGCCCAGACACGTGAGCCCCGTGAGCCTCAGTCTACAAAGACCAAGTCTCTTTCCTATACTGTCTCGTAATGATTATTTTCCCTACATCTTTTTACCCTGAATATCTTGGCCTTGTATTTTCCAGCTCTGATATTGTCAAAGTTCCAACCAAGTAGTTAGCTCATTAGCCATTAACCAGGAGTTTGTGAAGATATAAACCTTGGGGAAATGGCATATCTATTGCTAGGAGTAGTGCATATATGGAATGAGTGTCTGAATGGTGTTAAGGGCTGTAGCTGTCCTTGGTCTGAGTTCCTTATGCCCTGTGCTGACTCATCAGAAATGAGAGGCTATTGGTTTTCTTGTTTTGAGATTGCTCACCATCCTCCCTCCACTCCCCACTGAGCAGGAGGCAGAGGCATTTTCAGGGTTTTGGCAAATTGACCTCAGTGGCAGGGTATGTGGCTATTTTCTCATGGAATGTGACACTCCAGTAGGACTAAATGTGAGCTGATTCTGTAAATACCATTTCCATTATAGTAAGGAGGTTTCTGTTGCTGATCCAATTTTATAGTGAGCTTTTTCCATTACCCAGGGCATAATAGGAATCTCGGTTCATAGGGTAAATTGGCTCTGCCCTAGTGAGGGCTTCAATTTTGATAACTAAAAAGCAGAAAAGTTGTGGGTGACTGGATACGAAGAAATATGGGAGGAAGGGATGTATTGGTGCCAGAATCCCATTGTTGATTGAATCCCTTTATTGATGTGGGAGGTTAGAGAGCTTCCAGGAGATTGTCTTTTGCCAAATTGGCAATAGTTTACCTCTCTGAATTCTAGGTGTAGCCCAACACTTTAACAGGTCAGGAGGGGTCTTGTACCTTATGTGGGGCAACTGTCCATCCCCTGTCAGTGGGGTGCTTGCTCACAGCTGTGATGACCTGTGAAACAAAGTCTTGGTCAGGACCAGTGAGGAGGATGTCACTGATATGATGCCAAAGCTAAGTTTCTTGGGGGAAGTGTGGGGCAAGCATCTAGGTCCTCTTAGCAAAGTCCAGGTGTAAGTAAAGGCCTTTCACTGCAGTGCAGGCAGTCAGGTAAAGCTGTGCTGTTGACTCTCAAAGGTTAAGTCAGATTGTGGTTGGCTGTCATGAAAAAGTTTTAGTGAATAAAACATGTTAGCCAAGTCTGTGCAGTAACTCTAAACCATTTGCCCATGTTGTTTTGAATATCATCCATTAAGGTGACAATATCTGGTAGAGATGCTCTAATGAAGAGAACAGCATTGTGTAGCTTTGTATCGTCTATAGTAAGTCCAGTCATCAGTAACAGCTTTAAGCACAGGCTTAAAGGAACTGAAAGGTGAGATGGTAGGAATCAGCACTTCTTACCCAAGTCAGTCCTGACAGGCTGGCACCCTTCGGTGTCTTGTCTTAGCCAGCACAGTGATGTATCTACCACCTCAACTGCATAGAGGAAGCCTAACCGGTTCCCACAGAGAACCCACCACCAACAGTGTAAAAGCCTTAGGCTTGTTGTTGCTGACTGAAGAGGTCCATTCAATAATGGGAACAAGAACAAATATTTTTAGCAAAGTGGAACTATATTTATTTATTTATTTAGAGACAGAGTCTTGCTCTGTCACCCACTGGAGTACAGTGGCACAATTTCAGCTCACTGCAACCTCTGCCTCCCGGGTTCAAGCAATTCTCCTGCCTCAGCCTTCCAAGTAGCTGGGATTACAGGCACACACCACCATGCCTGGCTAATTTTTGTATTTTTAGTAGAGACAAGGTTTTGCCACATTGGCCAGGCTGGTCTCAAATTCCTGACCTCAGGTGATTCACCCACCTCGGCCTCCCAAAGTGTTGGGATTACAGGCGTCAGCCACCATGCCTGGCCCTAGGGACTAACTTTAATAGTTAAGTGGCTTATTAATCTTCCTTCCAAGCCTGTCACCTCCTTGAAGGGTCCCTTGAAAGCATGAGTGCTTCCTGGGTTTAGGGAGATTTGAGCATCCACATCCAACAGAGCCAGGCTGTGGTGTTTATTTTTTGGAGCCCAAACCACAGTTAATGGAAAAGGGTGATTGTCTTTCAGGGGAACCTGATTCCACAATCACCAGATCCCTGTGTAGGGCGAGTACCTGCCACTGGTGGAAATCAGGGGCAGGCACAGAAGGCGGGGATGGCTTGAAGGAGATACCATAATCTGACCCTAGTAAGAACTGTAACTGCCCCACGGGTTTCCCAGAGATCATCCAATTTGGGACCCCCTTGTCCCTTAGGTTCTAGTGTAACCTCTCTTGTTCATCATGGCAGAAGCATGGTTGTAGGTGGTTTGCTTGGCTTGCAGGAGGGAAGCAGCCTTGTGGTCGATGGCAATTTTGAAGTCAGGCCCAGATAGGGAAAGAATAAGACCCTGAGATGTGGGATTAGGACATTTGAGTGGGCGATCAGAGAATTTTGACCTCCCCACTCAGATTTCCTGAGGCCTCCTGATGGTCTTACACAAAGTATATGGGAACCTTGGCTTTGTATGACCCTAGGCCCTACTATAGCCTTTGCAAGGGGAAGGCAGGTTGGACAGCATGGGCTGTGTCACCGTCTTCTCCCACCTGCTCCAGGGTGTCAGATGCTTCTTGCAGACAACTCTGGGTGCCCCAAGAACAGGTGAGTCATAATGATAAACAATTTATCATCTTTTAACCAATATGTGGGGGTGGGGGTTGGCATGAGGCCAAAGGAGCATCCCTTGTCCCTGGGAGGGAAGCTTTGAATGGTGAACCCAGACTGAGGACTCTGGTCCCCACCTTGGAGCCTCTTTGCTTTGAGTAAGGCCACATTTCATGAGTTTTGGGGACCATGACCTGCCAAGGATGGCAGATAGAGGGACCCAGTCTCCTGGGCCCAGGCCTCCAGTTTCCTCCAGTCCTACCACCTGGAGCAGGAGGGCCCAGCACCACACTTGGCCTCAGGGCTGTTTCTCATGGGTGACCAGGTGACCACTCAGGTCCTGGAGCCTGGCCATCCCTGCCTGCTTGTATGCCTACTCCTGCAGCCTCATTGCCAAGGTGACTGGTTGCTATTCGGGCCCCCTAAGGTCACTGACTTGGTCTTTGGGAGTTTGCAAAGATCCCAAGTAGCCATGCACTGCTCTGAGAGGGCTCGCCCTGCCTTGGGCTAGATTCCAGTACTAGTCAGAGCCACAAGTGGCTCAGTCCCTTTGGTGGTCACTTTGGCTGCTGGGGGCCCCAGGCTCGGGTTGAGGCCAGAACAGAAGGCTCTGGGTCTGGACCTTGTGCCGTGTTAGGGGGCTCTGTCCCACAGGAGGTCAGCATGAGGACACAAGACATCCGGCTGGCTAGCCAGAGCTATGAGGATGCCACACACCCCCTTCCCTCCAGAGGCCTCCAAGTAGCCATCTTCCCAGTGGACAGTGGTTTCAGCTGGCTGAGGGGCCATCCCGGGCTTCCAGGCAGCTTGCAGGGTAGGCTGCTGTCCTAGCTCCTTCCAGACCATGCAGGCCAGTGAAACTGACAGGGATAGGACACGGGCCACTGTGAAGGGGAGGTGTCTTGAGCTCTTCCTGCAGATCTTCAGAAGGCTGGGCACAGGTTGATGATGGGCCCCAATGGGGTTGCAAGGCCAGTCTGTCCATGGTCTTGGAGGTAGCCAGGGCAGATGTTGAAGGGATGGGGGCCCAGCATTCCTGCCCAAAGCAGTACTGTGGGAACCAGGGGCCCTGACATCAGGGTCTGTGGGGAGGTTTGAGACTGAATCCCATTGCAGTAACCACCAAACAACTGGTGGTCTGCCCTGGGCTGGGGACAGGCTGGCCAGACCCTGAGCTCCTGTGGCCCCAGAGAAAGGCCTGTGGCCCCAGGCTCTTTGGAGACCCTTATGCCACTAGGGGCCTCAGCCTTGGGAAGTGCCTGGCCAGGCAAGGGTCAGGGAGGACCACACTCCTGTTCTGTGGGGGCTACCCTTATGGGGAGGCGTGGTCTCACTCTGTCACCCAGGCTGAGTGCAGTGGCATGATCACGGCTCACTGCTGCCTTAAGCGATCCTCCCACTTCAGCTCTCATGTAGCTGGCACAACAGGTGCATGCCACCACAGCTGGCTAATTTTTTTTGTGGAGACGGGGTCTTGCCACGTTGCCGAGGCTGGTCTTAAACTCCTGAACTTAAGCAGTCCTCCCACCTCAGCCTCCCAAAGTGTTAAGATTACAGGCATAAGCCATCATACCCAGCTGACTTTTCCTTTATTTTTGAAACACAAGAATAATTATATAATTTTCATTTTTCTAATGTCCTTGTTGAATTTTAGTATCAAGGCTATTGCTGGTGTCACAAAATAAGCTGAGTAGGCTTACTCCTGTATTCTCTGAAATCGTGACACTTTCTCTTTATTAAGTGATTGGTAGAATTTAGTAGTGAAGCTATCTGGGCCTGGGGATTATATAATGAACACATTTTAATTTGAAGGTTCAATTCCTTTTTAATAGTTTTAAGACACTTCAGGGGTTTTTGATTATTGCAAGTTGAATTTTCTATGGATTTGTCAATTTTACCAAAATTTCACATGTATAAAGTTACTTCTAATAGCCTTAGTCTTTTGAATCCTATTCATTTCTAATATTGATAATATTTGAGACTCTATTATTAGGTACATACAAATTTGGAAAATTTTACCAATGAACTGAATATAATTAGAACTGAATGTGTTTACCACTAGTAATGATTTTTGCCTTGAAATTGTATCTTATACTAAATAACAGCTCTTTGCCTTAAAATCTTTTTTTTTTTTTTTAAGACGAGAGTCTCACTTGCATGATCTCGGCTCACTGCAACCTCTGTCTTAAACCCAGGTTTAAGCGACTCTCCTGCCTCAGTCTCCCAAGTAACTGGGATTACAGGCATGCACCCAGCTAATATTTGTATTTTTAGTAGAGATGGGATTTCACCATGTTGGCCAGGGTGGTCTTGAACTCCCAACCTTGGGTGATCTGCCCACCTCGGCCTCCCAAAGTGTTGGGATTATAGGCATGAGCCACTGCGCCTGGCCTCTATTATTTGGTATCAAATCACTATACCACATTTTTGGTTTCTGTATGCATAGTAAATCATTTTTTATCCTTTTAATTGCAAATGTATATACATTTTAGAGTTCTCTTTGAAGTTCTCTTAGAAGCTTACAGTTTGCAAAAGATGTGGTTGGAGAAATAAAAATAGGCCATATCAAGAAAACATCAGACTTTACTGAAAGCCAAGAACAAGGGCTGAATATGTTTTCTCTCTCCACTAGTTGCTTGATGGCCAACATCTGTAGCAGTGCTAGTGACCCACAGTGCTCACAGAAGAGTTTATCCACATGAAGCATAAAAGAAACATTTTAAAAATAAAGGATGACTGGGGCTGGGCATGGTGGCTCACGCCTATAATCTCAGCACTTTGGGAGGCCCAGGCGGGCAGATCATGAGGTCAGGAGATCAAGACCATCCTGGCTAACACAGTGAGACCCTGTCTCTAGTAAAAATACAAAAATTAGCCAGGTGTGGTGGCACCCACCTGTAGTCCCAGCTACTCAGGAGGCTGAGGCAGGAAAATCACTTGAACCCAGGAGGCGGAGGTTGCAGTGAGCCAAGATTGCGCCACTGCACTCCAGCCTGGGTGACAGAGCAAGACTCCATCAAAAAATAAATAAAAATAAAAATAAAGGATGGCTAAGAATAAGTTTGTCTAGTCTGTTTTTATCCTTGAACCACAATCATACTCTTTATTATTATATAAACTTTTAAATATTGGTGTCTGATACCGTAAGTCCTTCCATCATTTCCTCTTATGCATCTGGTTCCACTTCCTTCTATGGGTTTTTTATAATCGCCTTATCAAATTATTATAAGGAAAAAACACTGGCTGGGATTATATTGGGATTTATTAAATTTATAAATTAATTCCAGGAATGCTTGTTTCCTTATATACATAGCTGCTTGTGGCTCACACTCATCCTGAGGGAGTAGATGTTGGTAAACCAGCCTCATGTGGAGAGGGTCTCCTGCTGGATCCCCAACTGGAGCCATCCCTGGGCTTAGACTTCTGTCTCCCTCACTTGCAAATGAGTGCTCACTCATGTGAAGCACACAGGAGGCCCTCAGGGCAAAAGTGGCTATGTCTGATGCTACCATCCCCATGACCCCCAAAAACAAGGGCCATCGGACAATGCCACCTTAACCATTTCCCTTGAGAGAAACGGAGGAGGAACAGACATAAGGCAGAGCCACCTGAGGTTTTTAGAATCTATAATCTCACATACTGAACTAGTGTTTAATGGCTTTGAGAATAAAACACCAAATCTTCCTTCCACTTGAGTTTCCAACAGAAGGACACCTTAACTCTCTGCACTTCTCCTTGCCGAGGAGGCAGCACTCGGGGAAGCAGCACCACGGCCGGCAGCGCCATTCTGCACAGGCAGGCCTTGACTGGCAGCAGAGCTCACTGTTCCGATGTGTTCTGATGAGCACACAGAAGTTAAGGCTCACCAAGCACAGGCCGTGAATCTCCTCTGCTCAGCCGGATGTTCTCATGCTCTTGGCTGGGAACATGACCTCTGCTTTGAAACCAACTCTCACAAGGGCTAAGGGGCAGGGTGTGGTGTGGGCCCAGTGTGGGCATGGGGAGGCCTTGGAGGGTGGAACCAGGCAGGTGGCAGAGGAACAGGTGGACTGAGTGGTCCTGAGGAGCCGGCAGACGGGACCAGGGCCAACTTCTCACCCCTCCGGGATGAAAGGCCGGATCAGCTCTGGGTTCAACAGCGACTCCTCAAGAGGCCGGTCCACGTGGAAGTCATGGATGTGGGGGGGCCCTGGATGGGCCTTGGGGGCAGGTCCTCCTAGACGCTGAGGAATCGGCAGCTCAGATGGATGGGCAGGCAGGGGAGCTGTGAAGAAGTACTGATGGAGGAGAGCCTGAGGGTGGCAAGTAAGGAACAGCAGAAGGAAACTAGTCACCTCCCTGTCCCCAGCCTCAGGCAGATGTTCCTTCATCTATGCATTCAGCTGACTCAGTGTGTCTGGGTGTTTTCTGAGCATCTACTATGTCTGAAGCACTATTCCAGAAGCTGGGGACACAGCCGTTAATAAAACAGACAAAAGCTCTGTTTTTCTGACATAGGTGGGGGTGGGAAGTAATAAACAAGATGAAGTAAAATACACAGTATGTCAAATAATGATTAGTGCAGTGGAAAGAGAAAGCAAGACAGAGGAATGAGGAATCCTGGAGAGAGGTTGCAGATCTGAAGAGTCATGAGGAAAGGCCATCTGCGAGGTGACATTTAAGCCAAGACTTGAGACATAAGCAAGTGGGACATGAGGCTCCAGGGCAGGGACAAAAGTGTACAGACCCCTGGGGCTGGAGAGGAGTGAGCACAGGGCACAACAGCAGGCAGCGTCATAAGGTGACAGCACCCAAGCATATGACATCTGTGGGCCACAGAAAGGACCCTGGCTTTTCCTCTGAGATGGAGCCACAGGAGGGCCCTGGCAGACAAGGAATGTGTCCTATTCTACTTGGATAAAGTTACTCTCTCTGCCAGGTGAAGAGATTTACATGGGATAAGGGGAGACCCAGATTCTGGGAGGCAATCCAAGAGATAAGGGTCACACGGCTTGGGTACACTGTGGACACAGAGCCCACAGGAGCTGCTGACGGAGGCCGAGAGGGTGTATGTGAACACATGCTGCTGGTGCTGAGTGCGGGGAGGGGACAGGAACCCCCGAGAGAGACACCCTGACACCTGTCAGCCCATGCTCCTATGGTCCTCATCGTCCTCCCAGGCCTTCTAGCCATAACCAGCCTTCCTGGGTCCTCTCCTCCAGGCCGCTGCACACCATTTCTCCCTTCAGTGAACACCTCCTCAAACATCTCATGCTTAAACCTGCCCTCCACCAGGAAGCTTTGCTTGACCCCACAGTCGGCCTCGCCTCTCTCCTGGGGCTCCCACACCTGGAGAACATGATCTCTTGTGACCATTTGGGCCTGGAGCTACCTCACCACCAGAAGTGCCCCGTGGAGGCAGCTCTGATTGTTTACCCTCTGGCGGGGCCCAGGACAATCCCTGCACGTGCCAGATGTGTAGAAAATATTTGCTAATGGAATAAAGGAATGAGTCCCCAGTGACTCTCTTACTGTATCTGCCACAGGGTCAGGGCCAGCTCAGAAGCCAGCACCCCTGGACATGCGCTCTCCTGTGAGCTGGGCATGCCCCTCTTATGGGCCACCCTCAGGGGAAGTCTGGGGATGTCCAGTGAGGTCTACTCATGAGAGGCACACCTGCTCCAAGGCCCCTGTCCCCTGGGTTCCAGATGCCTGGTGCTGGTCCACGCCCATCCCAGGTTCTGAGGGTCGCTGACTTGATGGGGTCACGTGGCTACCAAGTACAAAGTACCAGGGCAATGGGGAGGGGAGCTGAAGGAGCAGAGACCATGGCCTCTGGCCCTACCTTGGAAGCTGCGATGCGCTGGCGAGGAGGGTAGAGGAGGAACTGACCCAGCAGATCCAATGCCTGGGGAGAGGCGTCGGGCAGTACCTCCTCCAGGGGCACGGGCGCCTGCTCCTTAAAGGAGATCTTGTTGTAGTCCGGCAGCTCAGTGAGCTCCTGGGCCAGGGAGAAGGAACAGGGTACAATGAGAGTAGTCCCTGACCCTTGCCATGCCCTCTGCTGTCAGCTCTCAGCCCCTAACACACTCTCACACGGGGGGTGCTCTCCCATCCATGTCATTCATTCACTCACCCACCCCTATATTCCTTCATCCATCCCCTTGCCCTCTCAGATGACAGCTCTGTGCACAGCTTGCTGAGACACTGCACATGTGTGTACTGAGGTGAAAGGGACAAAGGACGGGACCTACCCCAACCCGCATAACAGCAGGAGAAGGAACCCCTGAGTTGGGCCGGGACAGTGGTGCCTGTCCATCACACGGGGTTGGGGCCAGGAGAGAGAAGGTTCAGGGGAGGGAGTGGTTACTTGCTGTTGGGAGTGGAGTAAACCTGCCCCACACCCACCTCACCAAGGGCCCCTACAAACCGGCCAGACTTGAGGGTTTGGTGTGCCCAAGATGCGAAGCACATAGCAAAGCTGTTCAATGTCGTTCTCGCCCGGGAAAAGCGGGGACCCATTCAACAGCTCCCCCATGATGCAGCCGACAGCCCTGTGGACACAGAGCCCCAAGCAGCTCAGAGATCTCCCACCATGGACCACAGACCCACCCACAGAGTAGCTCTAACACTGCACTCCAGGGCAAGGCCCCACACGCCAGCCCTGGAGCCTCACGTCCAGAGGCCCAGTCCCTGAACCCTCAAAGCCCTCAACCCTATAACCCAGAGCAAAGCCCCAGCTGTTCCAAGACTTCTCCGAGACTCCCGCTCTAGGACGCTTCTGGGTCAGACCTGCAAACCTGCCCCAAATCTCGGACCCATGGGCACTGCCAACTATCTTCTTCCTGCAAAAAAAGCTCAGAGCTTTCATGTCCAAGGACACGGGCCTCTGACCTCTCAGAAATACCATATTCTGAGATCTAACTGCAGCACATACCAGCTCAGACCACCTCCCCACCTAGCCCAGAAAGCTTCCCACCTGGGACCACCATTCTCATCCCACCTGGCCCCCACCCAGCTCGAAAACATGATAGTGAGGAACCCCAACCCCAAAGTGCTCAGAATACCCCAACAGGGAAAACACCCTCAAGGGAGCCTAAACTCCCACCAGGGAAAAGACCACCAAACAGCTCAGAGACCTCAGAGCCTAGCAGAAATCCATGAGCCATGTTACCCTTTGACCACCCATGGGGGTCTTACCACAGATCGACGCCCTGGTCATACTGGCGGGCACCATACAGGAGCTCGGGGGCTCGGTACCACCTGCGAGGAAGAGGGCTGGTAGGCACTGGGCTGAGAAAAGGATGCCTGGGGAGGTGACCCCAGCCCCACGAGCAATGTCTGGAGAAAAGGCCCAGAAGCATCTCTTCCCCATGGAGAGGACTGGAAGGGATCTGGCCCTCCCTACCTGGTGGCCACCTGGTGTGTGTAGAGGCGGCTGCCGTCTGGGGAAAAGACTCGGGCCAGGCCAAAGTCCGCTATCTTGAGCTGGCCTGAGGCGCTGATGAGCAGGTTGGCAGGTTTCAGGTCCTGGGGGTATCAAAAGAAGCATCACTCCCTCCAAATCCCCCATAGGACCTTGGGACAGGTGGGCTTGGCAGTCTAACCACCCAGGTGAGCCCTGGTCCCCGCCTCCTCCAGGGCCATGCCCTGGCCGCTGACCTGCAGGCCTTGACCAGCTCTGTCCCAACTTCTTATCACACTTTTCACAAGGGCTAGCCCCATCCCCAAGCCGAGTCAGCTCCCCAGACCCCATGTCCGGCCTATGCTGAGACTGACCCGATGCACAATGTTGTTGGCATGGCAGAAGGCGACGCCCTTGAGCAGCATCTGCAGGTAGCTCTTGACATGTGCCTGGGCTAGTGGCCTCTGGGCATGGCACACCACCTCAGCCAGATCTGACAGCATGAACTCAAAGGCCAGCACAAAGCCTGCACCGTGTGGGAACACAGCCTTCAGCTTCACCACCTGTGGGCAGGACATCCTGTTAGCCCCCAGACTCAAGTCACCAGACATGCCCTGACAGAGGACCCTGTATCCAAAAAGAAAGCAAAGAAGGTGACATGGACCTGAGCTAAGAATCAGAGAGCTCCGTGCTCATGATGTGCTCTGCTCTCCTGAGATAAGGTGGGCCCCCACTCTAATTCTCCATGAACACTAAAAGAAAAGGTCTAAAAAAGGTCATTTAGTGGCACCATCTGGTCCGCCCTCCCAGCCCACCTGTCTGAAAATCATCTGGATGGTCGCACATGAAATGGACACACAGGTCTCCTCCTGTTTCTTCTAGAGCCATTGAATCCCAGCACCAAGGAAAGGACAGCAGGAATCCCACCTTTCCCAGTGCGGGGACAGCTACAGACACATCACAAACACTGAGGCCACCACTATCAGAGGAGCCAGGCTACACAGAGCCGTGAGCTGAAAGACAGGACTCTAATGAACTCACAGCGCAGAGGACAATTTAACAAATAAACGAACAAATGGGACAGATTCAGATTCTGTAAGTACAGGAACCAAAATACAAGGGGGCCGAGCGTGCTGTCTCATGCCTGTAATCCCAGCACTTTGGGAGGCCAAGGTAGGCGGATGGCTTGAACCGAGGTGTTTGAGACCAGCCTGGGCAACATGGTGAAACCTTGTCTCTACAAAAAATACAAAAAACTAGCCAGGCGTGGTGGCACGTGCCTGTAGTCCTAGCTACTTGGCGGGCTGGGGTGGGAGGATCACCTGAGCCCAGAAGGTTGAGACTACAGGGAGCCAAAATCACACTTCTACCCTCCAGCCTGGGTGACAGAGTGAGACCCTGTATCCAAAAAAAAATCAACAGAAATATAAGAGGATAGTGTGATTCTGTGAGTGGAGAAAAGGATACTTCTTTATTTAGGTGGGTGGGGCTAGATGAAGACCCAGTTTGTGGGGATCTGGGATGAAGCTCTGAGCAGGAGGAAAAGCAAGTGCAAGGCCCTAACACCAGCACAGAAGGAGGCTAGAGGGATGTGAGAACATGAGGTCGTTTAAGGGAAGGATGTGACTGCCCTGTTCTGTGCTCCTGGACCCTAGGTAGGTGCTGGTCACTGGAGAGATGCCTAAGAAGCTGTGTTGAATGAGAGAAAAGGGAGAGGCCAGCTGGAGGTGGGCACATGGTGATAGTGCTCTAAGTGTGAAGAGAAGTCACCAGAGCTCTTTATGCAAGGGAGCCAATGACTTACACTTTTGACAAAGCCCTCCGGACTGTGGCTACGGAGAGCAGTGGGGAGGCTGCTGCTGTCATTCAGATGAGTGGTGATGATGACTTGGGCAAGGAGCAAATCTAGAGTATGTTTTAAAGTTAGAACCTTCAGAATTGCTGACCAACTGGATGCAGGGACCACCATATCACCAGCTTCCTTATGAATCTCTCTCCACCCATCCCACACATGGCTGTCTGGAAGCCCTTTTATCTTCCTCAAGAAATCAAAATGGCCTGATTGCTGTTTTCTGATTTTTCAGGTAGTACACAACCATTTAACAGATCAAAACACATGCACACATTCAGGTAAGACATAAAATCCGAAAGAAGAACAACAACAAAAGAAAAATCCCGCAGTCAATCTTAGAATGTATTCTACCAGACTTTACAACAGATATGGCACACACAAATACACATTCACATATATATTTCCAAACAAAACCCAGATGACACAAAATTTTATAACATGCTTTTGTCATCCAATATATCATGAATATCTCCAGGGAACAGCAAAGGTAACTCAGAGGATCACAGAGACCCAACCCTGTTACTCTCCCGGGAGTCAAATACATTCCCTATTTCGACATGGATGAGAGAGAGCACCAAAAGAGTAATGACGCTAGGGGTGAAAGATGCCCCTCTTCCTGTTCCAGTAGCCCCTCCAGGTACCCTATCACAGCATGAACCACACTAGATGGGCCCTATTGCCTCTGTCTTTTGTTAACACATTTAAGTCCTCAGGAGCTGGGTTGGAGCTGGTTCGTCTGTGTCACCAGTGCCCAACACAGGGTAGAGCCTATGGGAGGTCCCAAGGGAAGAATGTCTGGACTCTCAATAAACCTGGGCCAAACCCTCTACTGACTAACGGAGGGCCCATGAGCTGGTGACATAACTGACATAACCTCCTCCTCTCACCTGAGAAACAGAGATCCTGAAGCCTGCCTTGTACAGTAGTAAAGAGATCTCAAAATGACAATGTATATAATGCCTGCCGAACACATCGGGAGCTCAATAGGTGCTAGTTACATTATAAATCACTACATGTTTTGAGAAAAAAATAAGTCGGTGAATGAATGAATACATTAAGAAATAAGTAGGTAAATGAGAGTGAATGTGCGAGAAATGAAAGAATGAGGTAAATGAAGGTGAACAAGTGGACAAAAAAGGGCAAAAAGGGGTAAGGAGGCAGATGAATGAGCAGTGTGTGTGAGTGACAGAGGGAGGAAAACCCTGAAAGCTGGTGAAGGCGTAGCTGGAAAAATGAAGGCACGAGGAAGTGGGAACCAACAACGGAGGGTGAGAATAAGATGCCTCCCTCCCCTACTCACATACTGATTGTCCTCCATCTCCTGCAGAGCCTTAATCTCCCGCAGGGCCTGGTTAGGGATGCCGTCCTCCAACCGCCTTAGGGCCACCTTCTTGAGGGCAACTATCTCGCCAGTCTGCAGGATAGAAGGCAGACACTGCCAGCCCACCCTCGGCTGGAAAAGAGATGAAGGTGGGCAGGGTGGTTGCGAGAGACACACGCGCCCCCGGCTCGGCCAGAGGCCCTCCTCTGGGGTCTCGAGCTAGCCTGAGATCTAGCCGCTGGGGTAGGGGACCAAGCCAGCTGTGCGGAGGGAAGCGCAACTGCCCAAAATGGGTTTAGAAAATAGTTTTTAAAACTGTACTGGATGTAAAAAGGGAACCGAAACAGCTTAGAGCGTTAGCCAGAGGGTGGCGGGGGCACACCCCCGCCAGGCTGCCTGCCGCGGTCCGGCCTCACCTCCACGTGCTTGGCCTTGAAGACGATGCCGTGGGCGCCCTCCCCGATGCGGCCCAGGATGCAGTACTGGTCCATCCCGGTGCAGTCGGTGGGCCTGGGCCCCTGGGCCCCTGTGACCCTAAGCTTCCAAATCCCACTTCTCCGCCCCACGCCGCTCTGAGCGCGCAGGCTGTTGCCTAGCAACAGCGCGGCAGCTGACTACCGGGGCGGGTCCTGTGGGACACGTCCCCAGGAGAACGGAAGCTGCGTCGAGTCAGGGGGGACAGCTCCGGGCTCCACCCGCTACCTTTTCCTAGTCCTCCCCTGTCACGCAGCAGCAAGCTTAATCCCGCATAAAAAACCCATGCGCGGAGAGCCTGCTCGCAGCAGGGCCCACGGAGCAATGGCGGCTGCCACCTCCTATCTGCCCCGCCTCTGCGTCCCGTGACTAGCTGCGTCGGAGGACGCAGCCGGGAAGGGCGGGCTCCTTCCCCGGGCAGGCCGGAAGCTTTGCACCTGTAAGTAGAGGTTCCGCCTTCGACCACGCAGAGGTGCTGATTTCTGCTCTGAGACCCAGGCACAATGATGAAGACAGACAGGCCCCGAGCTGCGTTGTGGAAAGAGGGTCTGTTGGGCCTCTTGTCTTAAAATGTCAGTTGGCTACGTGTACCCACAGGTTTTTAAAAGGGCATACTCTGAGGGCCGGGCACGGAGGCTCACGCCTGTAATCCCAGCACTTTGGGAGGCCGAGGCGCGCGGATCCTCAGGTCCAGAGTTCGAGACCAGCCTGACCCCATCTCTATTAAAAATACAAAAAATTTAGCCGGATGTGGTGGCGGGTGCCTGTAATCCTAGCTACTCAGGAGGCTGAGGCAGGAGAATTGCTTGAACCCGGGAGGCAGAGGTTACAGTGAGCCGAGATGGCGCCACGGTACTTCAGCCTGGGCGTCAGAGCGAGACTCTGTCTCAAAAGATAAAAATAAAAATAAAATAAAAGGGCATACTCTGACCCAGACAGGACAGAGTAGGCCTTAAACTTCTGAAAGGATGCTCAACTTCACATACAATAAACAAATGTAAACTAAAGTTACAGTTTTCCGTATATTGGATGGCTAAAGATCTCAGGTCTAATAGTTCATTGACCAAGCTACCGGGAAACAAGCACTTTCATACATTGCTGGTGGCAGCATAATTTGACTATGTTGATCAAATCACAAATGCATAGACCCTCAGATTCAACAAAACCACTTCTAGTAATTTCTCCAATAGACGCGTTTTACACATGTGAAATGACAACTACAAAGTTACTCCATTGCAACGTTGTTTCAACAGCAAACTATTGGAAACCACAGATGTTCATCATTGTGGTGCATCCTTCAAATGAAATATGTGTCTTTTTATGTACAGCAATGGGAAGATTTCTAAAACACGTTGTTAAAAGAAAAAGGCAAGATGCAAGATAGAATGTATACGGTACCACTGAATGTATAGCGTACCATTTAATAAATGGTGCTGGGAAAACTGGCTAGCCATATGTAGAAAGCTGAAACTGGATCCTTTCCTTACACCTTATACAAAAATTAATTCAAGATGGATTAAAGGCTTAAATGTTAGACCTAAAACCATAAAAACCCTAGAAGAAAACCTAGGCAATACCATTCAGGACATAGGCATGGGCAAAGACTTCATGTCTAAAACACCAAAAGCAACGGCAACAAAAGCCAAAATTGGCAAATGGGATCTAATTACACCAAAGAGCTTCTGCACAGCAAAGGAAACTACCATCAGAGTGAACAGGCAACCTACAGAATGGGAGAAAATTTTTGCAAGCTACTCATCTGACAAAGGGCTAACATCCAGAATCTACAAAGAACTTAAACAAATGTACAAGAAAAAATCAAACAACCCCATCAAAAAGTGGGCAAAGGGTATGAACAGATACTTCTCAAAAAAGACATTTATGCAGCCAACAGACATGAAAAAATGCTCATCTTCACTGGCCATTGGAGAAATGCAAATCAAAACCACAATGAGATACTATCTCACACCAGTTAGAATGGCGATCATTAAAAAGTCAGGAAACAACAGGTGCTGGAGAGGATGTGGAGAAAAAGGAACACTTTTACACTGTTGGTGGGACTGTAAACTAGTTCAACCAATTTGGAAGACTGTGGTGATTCCTCAAGGATCTAGAACTAGAAATACCATTTGACCCAGCCATCCCATTACTGGGTATATAACCGAAGGATTATAAATCATGCTGCTATAAAGACACATGCACACGTATGTTTATTGCAGCACTATTCACAATAGCAAAGACTTGGAATCAACCCAAATGTCCATCT
>NW_016821427.1:0-9774 GCF_001698545.2 Rhinopithecus bieti | reverse complement strand
AAAAAAAAAAAAAAAAGTATAATAATAAAAAAGCAGAAAATGAAAACACTAATCAAAAGAATGCTAGAGTGGTTACATTATTAGAAAATAAAGTGGACTTCAGAGCAAAGAGAATTACCAGAATCAAAGCAGGACATTATCATGATAAAAGGATCAATTCACTAAGAAGATATAATCAAAAATGTGGATGCACTGAAAGAAATAAAAGAGGAAGTAGACGCATCCTCAATTGTAGTCAGGCACTTTAACACTCTTCACAGTAATTGACAGAATCACCAGACTGAAAATCAGCAACAGTATAGAGGAACTGAACAGCACCATCAACCAAATAACTACAGAGTTTTCTGTAGGTGGAGACAAGCTGGTTGTAAAATTTACATGGAAAAGCAAAGGCACTAGAATAGCTATTTTTTTTTAAAGTTTTGAAGGTAAAGAATAAAGTTGGAGGAATCACCCTACCCAATTTTAATAGGTTTTCTATAAGCTACCGTAATCAAGATAGCATGATATGGCAAAGGGCAGACATACAAACAGATGGAAGGGAATCGAGTCCAGGAATAGACTAACACTAGTATGGCCAACTGTTAGTTTTCAATTGACATAGAATTCACATACTATAAAATTCCCCCTTATAAAGTGTGTGATTAAATGTTTTTAGCATATTTACAATGTTTTTGTTATATACACAAGATTGCAACCATCATCACTATCTAATCCAGATAGTTCGTCACCCTCCAAAAAGAGCCAACACCCATTAGCAATCACTATACATTCCTCCGTTCCCCCAGTCCTTGACAACTACTAATCTACTTTCTGTCCCTATGTAATTGCCTCTTCTGACCATTTTATATAAATGGAATCATACAATAAGTCACCTTTTGTGCCTAGCTTCTTTCACTTAGCATAATATTTTCAAGGTTTATTCATGTTGAAATGTATATCAGTACTTCTTTTTATGGTTGAATAATGTTCCATTGTATAAATATAGCATATCTTGTTTATATTTATTTATTTATTTGGAGATAGTATCTCCCTCTGTTGCCCAGGCTGCAGTTCAGTGGCATGCCCATTGCTCACTGTAACTTTGAACTCTTGGGCTCAAGAGACCCTCCTGCCTCAGCCTCCTGAATATCTAGGACTACAGGTACACACCACTATACCTGGCTAATTTGTTTTAAAATTTTTGTGGAAATGGGGTCTTTCTATGTTGCCCAGGCTGCATATCCTGTTTATATATTAATCAGTGATGGACATTTGGAGTGTTTCCATTTTGGCTATGATAAATAGTGCTGCTATGAACATTTATGTGCAATTTTTGTGTGAACTTATGTTTTCACTTTTCTTTAGTATCTGCATAGGATTGGAATTGCTGAGTCACATGGTAACTTTTTGAGGAACTTCCACACTGTTCAAAGTGGCTGTACCATTTTACATTCCCAACCAGCAATGTATGAGAGTTCCAATTTTTCACATCCTCATCAACACTTGCTATTGTCTTTTTTATTCCAAACATCCTAGTAGGTGTAAAGTGGTACCTCACTGTGGTTTTGATTTTCATTTCCTTGATAATCAGTGAGGTTGAACCTCTTTACTTTCATTAGAGATATTTGTAGTTTATCATTGACTTATATAACAGTAGAGTTATGTATTCTAGTTGTTAGTTCCTTATCACAGGGGTCCCCAGACCCCAGGGTCACAGACTGGCACTGGTCTGTGGCATAGCAGGAGGTGGGCAGCTGGCAAGCTCGCATTACCGCCTGAGCTTTGCCTCCTGTTGTATCAGCACCAGCATTAGATTCTCACAGAAGCGTGAACCCTATTGTGAACTGCGCTGTGAGGGATCTAGGTTATGAAATCTGAGGTGGAACAGTTTCGTCCTGAAACCATCCCCCACCTTCCATCTGTGGAAAACCGTCTTCCACAAAACCAGTCCCTGGTGCCAAAAAGGTTGGGGACCACTGTCTTATCAGATATATGATTTGCAAATATTTCTCCTATTCTGGAGATTGTCTTTTATTTTCTTGGTAGTGTCATTTGAAGCATAAACATTTTTAATTTTTATGAAGTCCGATTTATCTATTTTTTGGAGGTTGCATGTGTTTTCGGTGTAATATCTAAGAAACCATTGACTATTCCAAATCACAAAGATGTACGATTATATTTTCTTCTAAGATTTTTATAGCTTTAGCTCTTACATTTACGTCTTTGATTCATTTTTAGCTCATTTTGTATATGGTGTGAGTCGGGGTCCAACTTATTCCTCTGGATGTAGGAATAACCAGTTGTTCAGCAGTATTTGTTGAAAATATTATTATTTTCCTTTGGCATTGTCTTGGAACCCTTGTCAAACATCAGTTGTACATAATGTATAAGTTTATTTCTGGACTCTCAATTCTGTTCATATGGATATAGATCTACATGTCTATCCTTATGCCAGTACTACCTGATCTTGATTACTGAAGCTTTGTAGTAAGTTTTGAAATCAAGAAATGTGAATCCTTTAACTTTGTCTTCCTTTTTCAAGAATGTTTTAGCTATTCTGAGTTCCTTGGATTAAAAAAAAAAAAATTTGTCCTTGGAAGACTTCAAAATTTTGATATAAATTTTAGGATTAGCTTCTCAACTTTTGCAACAAAAACAGCCAACGAAATTTTGTGAGGATTGTAGTGAATCTGTACATAATCTTACGATGAAAATACTAATCCCCATGAAGATAGGATGTCTTTCTACTTATTTAGATCTTGTTTAATTTGTTTCAGTGTTGTTTTGCAGTTTTTCCTATCATCACCTTAAGTTCAGCCTTTCACAAAGTCTTTGGACATGGGCACAGTGCAGCCAAGTTCTTTGCTAATGTGTAACAAGAGTGACCCTTCCTCCAGTTACCAATAAGTTCCTCATTTCCATCTGAGACCTCATCAGCCTGGCCTTCACTGCCCCTAATTTTATCAGCACTTTGGTCACAACCACTTAACCAGTCTCATAAAAGTTCCATACTTTCCCTTGTGCTCCACTCCTCAGTATTAATTTTCTGTATTAGTCCATTTTGCACCACTATAAAGGAATACCTGAAGCTAAGTAATGTATTTGTTTTTTATTTTATTTTATTTTCATTTTTGACACAGAGTCTCACTCCGTTGCCCAGGCTGGAGTGCAGTGGCACAATCTTAGCTCACTGCAACCTCGGTCTCCCGAGTTCAAGTGATTCTTGTGACTCAGGCACCTGAGTAACTGAGATTACAGGCATGTGCATCACACCCAGATAACTTTTTGGTATTTAAGTAGAGACAGGGTTTCACTGTGTTGGCCAGGCTGGTCTTGAACTCCTGACCTCAAGTGATCTACCCACCTCATCTTCCCAAAGTGCTCAGATGATAGGCCACAGCACCTGGCTGAGGCTGAGTAATTTATAAAGAAAATAAGTTTATTTGGTACACGGTTCTGCAGACTGTACAAGAAACATGGCATCAGCATTGGCTGAGCTTCTGTTGAGAGCCTTAGGAAACATTTATTCATGGTAGAAGGCAAGGGAAGCTGGCATGTCATATGGGAGAGAGGGAGCATAAGAGAGAGGGGGAGATCCCAGACTCTTTAACAACCAGATCTGGCTTAAACTAATGGCACTAGAGCTCACTCATTAATGTGGGGGAATGCACCAAGCCGTTAATGAGGGATCTGCCCCCATGGCCCAAACACCTCGCACCAGGCCCCACCACCACCATTAGCAGTCACATTTCAATATGAGATTTGGAGATGACAAATATCAAAACTATCTCAACAAGTTGTTCTTCTTTTAAGTTTATTCCTAAAAATGTATTCTTTGTAGGCTATTGTAAATGGAATTATTGTCTTAATTTTATTTTCAGATTGTTCACTATTATTGTGTATAAATATAATTGATTTTCATATATTGATCTTGTACTCGCCCACATTGCCAGACTCATTTGTTAGCTTTAACAATTTTCATGTGAATTCCTGTTTTCTACATGCAAATTCGCATTATCTGCAAATGGAGATAGTTTTATTCCTTCTTTCTAATCTGTATGCCTTTTATTTCTTCTTCTTGTCTGACTGTCCTGACTAAAATTTTCAGTACAATGTGAAATAGAAATGGAAAAAGCAGACATTTTTGTTTTGTTCCCTATGTTAGCAGGAAGATTTTCAGCTTTTTTTTTTTTTTTTTTTTTTTTTTTTTNGGTGGCTCACGCTTGTAATCCCAGCACTTTGAGGCCGAGGCGGGTGGATCACTTGGTCAGGAGTTCAAGACCAGCCTGGCCAACACAGTGAAACCCTGTCTCTACTAAAAATACAAAAATTAGCTGGACGTTGTCGCGGGCTCCTGTAATCCCAGGTATTCAGGAGCCTGAGGCAAGAGAATCACTTAAACTCGGGAGGCGGAGGTTGCAGTGAACCAAGATTGTGCCATTGCCCTCCAGCCTGGGTGACAGAGCTAGAATCTGTCTTAAAAAAAAAAATTTGTTATTTGTAGAGACAATGTCTTGCTATGTTATTCAGGCTGGTCTTGAACTCCTGGGCTTAAGTGACCCTCCCACCTCAGCCTCCCAAAGTGTAGGGATTACAGGCATGAGACACTGCACCCGGCCACTTTCAGCTTTTTATCATTAAGTAAGATGTTAGTTGTGGGATTTTTGTAGGTGACTTTATTAGGTTGAGAAATATTCTTACTCTGGTGAACATTTTGTGTCCTGAAAAAGTCTTGGGTTTGTCAATTTTTTTGTGTCTTTTGAGATTATCATATAGAGTTTGTCCTTTATTAATATAGTGTACTACATTGACTGGTTTTCTTATGTTGAACCCAGTTTGCATTTGTGGGGTAACTCCCACCTACTCATTGTGTCTAATCCTTTTCTTAAAAAATACACTTGATATTTTAGAGCAGTTTTAGGTTCATAGAAAATAGAGCCGAAAGTACAGAGTTCCCACACATGCATAGCACTCCACACCATCCATATCCTGCACTGGAGTGGCAGATTTACTCGAATTGATGAACCAACATTGACACTTCATTATCATCCAAGTTCCATAGTTTACCTTAAGTTTCATTGTTGGTGTCATAGATTCTGTGGGTTTTGGCACAAATCTGATGGCATGTATCCACCATTATAGTGTCATGTGGAATGGTTTCACTGCTCTAAAAATGCCCGTGCTCTACCTCTTCTTCCCCTTTCACCAACCACTGGCAACCACGGATGTTTTTGCTGTTTCCATAGTTTCACCTTCTTCAACACGTCATATGGTCGGAATCAGAAAATATGTAGCCTTTCCAGACTGGCTTCTTTCACTTAGTAATGTGCAGGTTTCCTTCATGTCTTTTCATGGCTTATTAGCTCATTTGTTTTTAGTGCTGAATAATATTTTGTTGCCTGGATGTACCAAAATTTATTTACCTACTCACCTACTAAAGAACATCTTGGTCTACAGCCATACCACCCTGAACGTGCTCCATCTCATCTAAAGAACATCTTGGTTGCTTCCAAGTTGTGGCAATTATTAATAAAGCTGCTATAAAATGTGTGTGCTGGTTTTTGTGTTGACATGTTTTCACCTTATTTGGGTAAATACCAAGGAACATGATTGCTGGAATGTATGTTTTTTTTTTTTTTTTGAGGCGGAGTCTCGCTCTGTCGCCCGGACTGGGGTGCAGTGGCCCGATCTCAGCTCCCTGCAAGCTCCGCCTCCCGGGTTTGCGCCATTCTCCCGCCTCAGCCTCCCGAGTAGCTGGGACTACAGGCGCCCGCCACCTCGCCCGGCTAGTTTTTGTATTTTTAGTAGGGACGGGGTTTCACTTTGTTAGCCAGGATGGTCTCGATCTCCTGACCTCGTGATCCGCCCGTCTCGGCCTCCCAAAGTGCTGGGATTACAGGCTTGAGCCACCGCGCCCGGCCTGGAATGTATGTTAAGAGTATGTTTACTTATGTAAGAAACTGCCAAACTATCTTCCAAAGTGGATATAACATTTTGCATTCTCACCAGCAATGAATGGGAGTTTCTGTTGCTCCATCTCCTAGCCAGCATTTGCTGTTGCCAGCGTTTTGGATTTTCACCATTCTAATAGGTTCGTAGTGATAACTTATTGTTTTAATTTGTGGTTCCCTAAAGAAATATGATGTTGAACACCTTTTCATAAGCTTATGTGTCATTTGTATGTCTTCTTTGGTGAGGTATCTGTTCAGATCTTTTGCCAATTTTTTTTCTTTTTCTTTTTTCTTTTCAAGTCCTCACATCTCAGAGGATTTTGCCAATTTATTTTTGTTTTTTTGAGATGGAGTCTTGCTCTGTTGCCCAGGCTGGAGTGCAGTGGTGCAATGTTGGCTCACTACAACCTCCACCTCCCAGGTTCAAGCAATTCTCCTGCCTCAGCCTCTCGAGTAGCTGGGATTACAGGCATGTACCACCTTGCCTGGTTAATTTTTATATTTTCAGTAGAGATCGGGTTTTGCCACATTGACCAGGCTGGTTTCAAACTCCTGACCTCAAATGATCCACCCGCCTTGGCCTCCCAAAGTTCTGGGATTACAGGTATGAACCACCACTCCCGGACATGTTGTCAATTTTTATATTGGGTTAAATAACAGTCCTTTGTAAGATAGGTCTTTTGCAAATACTTTCTCCCAGTCTATGAATTTAATAGACTTATATTCTTATATTTCTTTCTAATATTCTTAATAATATTCTTTTGATGTAATCTTTGTATGTTGCTGGATTTGGTGTGTTATTTTGTTGAGAATTTTTTTCATCTATTTTCATAAAAGATAATGGTTTGTAGTTTTCTTACAATGTCCTTGTCTGGTTTTTGTATCAGTGTAATACGGGCCTCATAGAATGTGCTGAAAAGTATTTCCTCCTCTTTTATGTTTTGAAAGACTTTGGTGTTAATTGTTTTTTAGACATTTTGTAGAATGCACTGGTGAAGCTATCTGGTCCTACGCTTTACTTTGTGATAAGTTTTATAATTATTAATTGTTATGTGTCTATTCTGAATTTCTATTTGTTCTTCAGTCAGTTTTGGTGGTCTGTGTCTTTCCATGAATTTGTTGATCATTTCATCTGAGTTATCTAAAATTTGCCCATACAAGTGTTCACAGTATTCCAGTCTAATGATTTTTCTGTTTCTAAGGTAGTTAATGCCCTTTTTTGCCTGGGGGGGTGGGGGATGGCAGTCTCGCTCTGTCACTCAGGCTGGAGTGCAGTGGTACGATCCCCGCTACTGCAACCTCCGACTCCCTGGTTTCAAGGGATTTCTCCTGCCTTTAGCCTCCCGAGTAGCTGAGGTACAGGCATGTCATCTCACCACACTCAGTCGTAATTTTTTGTATTTTTAGTAGAGACGGGGTTTCAACACGTTTTGGGCCAGGATGGTCTCAATCTCCTGATCCTCACGATCCACCTCACTGCTCGGGCCTCCGGAAGGTGCTGGGATTACAGCGTAGCTACCAAGTCCCAGCCCATGTCTCTTGTTTATTCTTGGTTTTAGTGATCAAATCTTTCTCTCTTATTTCCTGGTCAGTCCCTTAGCTATAATGAAGGTTTCCAGTTTTATCAATCATTTTTCAAATAACCAACTTGGTTTGTTAATTTCTTTATGTTGTGTTTTTATCTTCCCAGTCGCTATTTATTTATTCCTCTAATCTTTATTATTTCTTAATTCTGATTGCCTTGGGTTTATTTGCTCTTTTTCTCTGCCAGTTGTCTTTTTTTTTTTTTTTTTTAAGAAATGGGCCTCACTAAGTTGCCCAGGCTAGAGTGCAGTAGCTAGTTCACAGGTATATTTCATAGCACACTGCAGCCTCAAATTCCTAGCCTCAGTGATCCTTTCATCTCAGTTCCTGAGTAGCTAGGACTTACAGGGCACACACCACATGCCTGGTCCCTGTGGTCTTCAGATGGAAGGTTAGATTGTTGTTTGAAATCTTTCTTTTTTAAAAATAGTAGCATTTATATGCCTAGTATAAGTTCACTCTAAGCATTAATTTTGGCTGTATCTATAAGTTTTGTATTCTGCTTTTTTGGTTTCATTTAATATCAAAGCATTTTCTCTTATTTTTCTGGTGTTTCTTTTTTGACATATTGGTTATTCAAGAGGGTATTGTTCATTTTGCCACATATTTTGCCAAATTTGTTTGTTGATATCTAATTGTCAATCCATTGTGAATTTTGGCATCTCATAAAACATACCCCAGAATGAGGCCTCAGAAACAACCTCAGAAGAAAAAAGTTTTTCTCTGACCTTCTCCTGCCCTCCTGTCTCTCAGTCCCATTCTCCACAGGCTAGCCATGAGGCACTACAATCCCTCTCCACAGGCAGGTCATAGGAATACCCAGAACCCCTTTTCCCCAGACCAGCTATAAAACTAAAAATATCAATCTGAGCCTTTCCTCCATCTTTCTGTGTAAAAACTGTGGTCATAAAGGATTAGTCTGACCTATCTTTGTGTTGAGTTGTATATCTTAAGACTCCGATCACCTGCTGAGAGGAACCGTGAACCAGAAGGAAAGAATGAATGCTCACAGAGACCACAAAAAATCTAGACAGTCACTGAGTTTCCCACTCTTTTTATTTATTTATTTATTTTTTGAGATGGAGTTTCATTCTTGTCTCCCAGGCTGGAGTGCAGTGGCACGATCTCGGCTCACTGCAACCTCTGCCTCCCAGGTTCAAGCGATTCTCCTGCCTCAGCCTCCAGAGTAGCTGAGATTATAGGCGCCCACCATCACGCCTGGCTAATTTTTGTATTTTTAGTAGAGACAGAGTTTCACCATGTTGGCCAGGCTGGTCCTGAACTGCTGACCTCAGGTGATCCACCTGCTTCTACCTCCCAAAGTGCTGGGATTACAGGCATGAGCCATCGCACCCAGCCCGTTTCCCCACTCTTAGCATTAGGTCATACCCTTTTTGTCAGACCATATTTCCACATGGCTATTCATACTTGAACCTAAGCATAAAAATAGACAATTTCGCTGGGCATGTTGACTCACGTCTGTAATCCCTGCACTTTGGAAGGCTGAGGTAGTTGAATCCCCTGAGGTCAGGAGTTTGAGACCAGTCTGGCCAACATAGTGAAATACAACACCCCGTCTCTACTAAAATACAAAAACTAGCCGGCCGTGGTGGTGGGCATCTGTAGTCCCAGCTACCCAGGAGGCTGAGGCAGGAGAATTGCTTGAACCCAGGAGGCAGAAAAAAAAGATAATTTCCCCTGTATCTTTAAGTCTTAAAGGCTCCCATGTACAAATCATATACCTTTCTCCTATTAATCTGCCAATTGTTATTGTGGGAAGTCAGGGACCCCGAACGGAGGGACTGGCTAAAGTCACAGCAGAAGAACATAAATTGTGAAGATTTCATGGACATGTATTAGTTCCCCAAATTAATACTTTTATAATTTCTCACGCCTGTCTTTACTGCAATCTCTGAACATAAATTGTGAAGATTTCATGGGCATTTATCACTTCCCCAGTCAATACCCTTGTGGTTTCCTATGCCTGTCTTTACTTTAATCTCTTAATCCCATCATCTTCATAAACTGAGGAGGATGAATGTCGCCTCAGGACCCTGTGATGATTGTGTTAACTGCACAAATTGTTTGTAGAGCATGTGTGCTTGAACAATATGAAATCTGGGCAACTTGAAAAAAGGAACAGGATAACAGCAATGTTCAGGGAACAAGGGAGATGGCCTTAGACTCTGACTGTTGGTGAGCCAGGCAGAACAGAGCCATATTTCTCTTCTTTCAAAAGCAAATAGGAGAACTATCG
>NW_016821426.1:0-1547 GCF_001698545.2 Rhinopithecus bieti | reverse complement strand
CAGAAAGCTTCTTTCTGATTTTTATCTGAGAGTATTTCCTTTGTCACCATAGGCTTCAAAGCGATCCAAATTATCCCTTCTTAGATTCCCCAAAAAAACAGTGCTACCAAACTTCTGTATGAAAAGAATCATGTAACTCTGAGAGATGAATTCACAAATCACAAAGTAGTTTCTCAGTAAGTTTCTTTCAAGTTTTATTTGAGGATATTTTCTTTTTCATCTTTTGCCTCAATATGCTCACGAATATCCCCTTGGAGTATCCAAGAAAATAGTGTTAGCAAACTGTTCAATTAAAATAAAGGTAAAACTGTGAGATGAATTCACACATCACAAAGAAGTTTCACAGAAAGCTTCTTCTTGGTCTTTATCTGAGGATATTTCATTTGTCACTATAGGCTTCAATGGACTCCCAAATATCTTATTGCAGATTAATCAAAAACAGTGTTATTAAACAGCTGAATGAAAAGAACAGTGTATCTCTGTGAGATGAATTCATGGATCACAAAGCTGTTTCTCAGAAAGCTTCTTTCTAGTATTTACTTGAGGATATTTTCTTTTTCACTACAAGCCTCAAGATGTTCCTGAATATCCCTTTGCAGATTCCATGTAAACCAGACTAGCAAACTGCTCCATGAAAAGAAATGTGTAAATCTGTGATATGAAACCACACATCAGAAAGTAGTTTCTCAGAAAACTTCTTTCTAGATTTTATCTGAGTTTTTCCTTTGTCATAATAGGCTTCAATACAATCCAAAATATCCCTTCTCAGATTTCTCAAAAACAGTGCTACCAAACTGCTACATGAAAGGGAACGTGTAACTCTGTGAGATGAATTCACAAAACACAAAGTAGTTTCTCAGAAAGCTTCTTACTAGTTTTCATCTGAGGATATTTCTTTTGTCACCATAAGCTTCAATGTGCTCTGAAAGATCTCATTGCAGATCCCAACAAAACAGTGTTAGCAAACTGCCCAATGAGAAGAACAGTGTAACTCTGTGAGATGAATTCACGCATCACAAAGCAGTTTCTCAGAGAGCTTCTTTTCGATTTTTATTTGAGAATATTACTTTCTTCACTACAGGCCTGAATGAGCTCACAAATATCCCTTTGCAGATTCTGGGGAAACAGGGTTAGCAAACTGCACCATGCAAAAATGGTGTAACTGTGTGAGATGAATTCAAACATAACAAAAAACTTTCTCAGAAAACTTCTATCTGATTTTTATCTGAGTTTATTTCCTTTGTCACCATAGGCTTCAATGCAATCCAAATTATCCCTTCTCAGGTTTCCCAAAAACAGTGCTACCAAGCTTCTGCATGAAAAGAATCGTGTAACTCTGAGAGATAAATTCACAAATCACAAAGTACTTTCTCAGTATGCTTCTTTCTAGTTTTGTCTGAGCCTATTTCCTTTTCAACCTTTTGCCTCAATGTGCTCACAAATATCCCCTTGTAGAATCCAGGAAAATAGTGTTAGTGAACTGTTCCATTAAAAGAAAGGTAAACCTGTGAGATGAATTCACACATCACAAAGAGGTTTCACAGAAA
>NW_016821425.1:0-7394 GCF_001698545.2 Rhinopithecus bieti | reverse complement strand
AGTTTGCCATAAATGCGAGGGTTTATTTCTGGGTTGTCAATTCTATTCTGTTGATTTATTTGTCTGTCTATATTCTAGTATCACACTGTGATTGCTGTAGATTTGATTTGGGTTTTGAAATTGGGACATTTGAGTCTTTCCACTTTGTTATTTTGCAAGATTATTTTGCTATTTTGGGTGCCTTAAATTGCCATAGAATTTTAGAACTAGCTTGTCACTTTCTGGAAAGAAGCCAGCTGGGATTTTGATAAGAATTGTGCTGACAATAGCAAAGACATGTAATCAATCTAAATGCCCAACCTAAATGCTATGTTATTCCTATTCCAATGCTTTGCAATATATCCAGCTTTTTAGAAAGAGGATGTGTTAGCAGGGCACAGTGGTTCACGCCTGTAATACCAGCACTTTGGGAGGCCGAGGCAGGCGGATGGCCTGAGATCAGGAGTTAAGAGACCAGCCTGGCCAACATGGTGAAACCCTGTGTCTACTAAAAGTACAAAAATTAGCGGGTCTAGTGGCGGGTGCCCATAATCCCAGCTACTTGGGAGGCTGAGGCAGGAGAATCGCTTGAACCCGGGAGGTGGAGGTTGCAGTAAGCCAAGGTCACGCCACTGCACTCAAGCCTGGGCGATAGAGCAAGACTCTAATGGAGATGGGGTTTCAGCATGTTGATCAGGCTGGTCTCGAACTCTTGACCTCAGATGATCTGCTTGCTTCAGCCTCCCAAAGCACTGGGATTACAGGTGTGAGTCACCATGCCTGGAGAATAAATGAAAACTTTAAGTCAAAAAAAAAATTGTAGTGAAACCATAGATCAGTTTGGAGAATCGCGCTATTATTATCTGATCCATGAATACAGAATACTCTGTTGAAATTTGGTTTGCCAGATTTTGTCAAGCATTTTTCCATCTACATTCATAAGAAATACTGGTCTGTAATTTTGTGTGTGTGATGTCTTTAGTTTAGATACCAGGATGATATCACCCTCATAGAATAAGTTAGGAAATGTTCTCTCCTCATCTATATTTTGAAAGACTTTATGAAGGATCCGTGTTAATTCTTCTTTAAGTATTTGGTAGATTGACCAGTGAAGCTGCCTGCTGGTCTTCAGCTTTTCTTTGTGGAAAGTTTTTTGATTACTACCTCAATCTCTTTACTTGACATAGGTCTGTCTATTCAGATTTTCTGTTTTTTTTCAAGTCAGTTTCAGTAGTTGATATCTTTATGGTAATGTGTCTATTTCATCCAGATTATCTAATTATTAGCATATATTCTTTATATATATAATCCTTTTTATTCATATTATAATCCTTGTTATGTCTCTAAGAACAATAGTAATGTTCCCTCTTTCATTCCTAATTTTAATAATTTGATCTTCTGTATCTGTGCAGTGCAGTGGCTCACGCCTGTCATCCTAGCATTTTGGGAGGCTGTGGTGGGAGGATTGCTTCAGCCTAGGATTTCAAGGCCAGCCGGGGCAACATACTGAGACCTCATCTCTACAAAAAAATTTAAAAATTAGCTGAGCGTGGTGGCACACGCCTGTAGTCACAACTACTCAGGTGGCTAAGGCAGGAGGATCACTTGATGCCGGGAGGTCGGGGCTGCAGTGAGCCATGATTGTGCCACTGCACTCCAGCCTGGGAAACAAAGTGAAACCCTGTCTTGAAAAATGAAAAATAAAAAAACAAAATGTTTGTGGCCAGATGCAGTGGTGCATACCTATAATCCCAGTACTTTGGGAGGCCAAGGAAGGAGGATTGCTTGAGACCAGGAGTTCAAGACCAGCCTGGGCAATATAGTGAGACCCTATCTCTAAAATTTTTTTTACAATTAGCCGAGTGTGGTGGTGCTCACCTGTGGTCTCAGCTACATCTTAATTTTATAACATTGTAGTTCAGATTAATACCAACTTTGTTTCAATAGTATATAAAAACTTTGCTTCTCTAAGGCTCCACTCTCACCCCCTCCTTTATCCTGTTATTGTCACACATTACATCTTTATACACTTTATGTTCATCAACTAGATTTATAATTATTGCATTATGGAAGTATCTTTTTCTTATTTTTTTTCTTTATTTTGGGACAGAGTCTCGCTCTGTTGCCCAGGCTGGAGTGCAGTGGCACAGTCTTGACCCACTGAAACCTCTGCCTCCCAGGTTCAAGCGATTCTAGTGCCTCAGCCTCCTGAGTAGCTGGGACTGCAGGCACGTAACACCATGCCTGGCTAATTTTTGTTTTTTCAGTAGAGACAGGGTTTCACCATGTTTCCCAGGCTGGTCTCAAACTCTTGACCTCAAGTGATCCTCCAGCCTCAGCCTCCCAAAGTGCTGGGATTATAGGCTCAGCCACTGCACCCAGCCAGTGCTTTTTATTTCTTTGTGCAGATTCACATTAGTACTTCTTATAGGACAGGTCTTTTAGCCACAAAGTCTCACCGTTTTTATTTATCTAGAATATCTTAATTTCTCTTCCTTCAAAGGTAGTTTTGCCAGGTATAGAATTATTGTTTGACAGCTTCTTCAGCACTTTGAACATGCCGTTTCATTGCCTTTTGTCCTCCACTGTTGTGTGTGGTTGTTTTGTTTTGTTTTCAGACAGGGTCTTGCTGTGTTACCCAGGCTGGAGTGCAGTGGTGCAGCCACTCACCGCTTCCACCTCCCAGGCTCAAGCAATCCTGTCACCTCAGCCTCCTGGGTAGCTGGGAGTACAGGCATGCGCCACCACAGCCAGCTTTTAAAAAATTTTTTGTAGAGACAGGGTTTTACTATATTGCCCGTGCTGGTATCCAACTCCTGACTTCAAGCAATTCTTGAACCTCAAGCCTCCCAAAGTACTGGGATTACAGGTGTGAGCAACCATGCCCAGCACCTCCTTTGTTTTTGAAGAGAAATCAGCTATTAATCTTACTGAGGATCCCTTGTATGTGATGAGTTGCTTTTCTCTTGCTGCTTTCAAGATATTCTGTCTTTGGCTTCTGTCAGTTTGATTATAGTATGTTAAGATGTGGATCCCTGAGTTTTTCTAAACTACTTGTACTTTCTTGAGCTTCTTGAATACGCAGAGTGTCTTTCATACCATTTGGGAAGTTTGGGGCCATTATTTCTTCAAATGTTCTTTCTCCTTTTTTCTGTTTTTCTTCTCCTTCTGGGACTCTCATTATGTGTATGTCAGTAAGCTTGATGCTGTGTTCCACAAACAGGTCTCTGAGATTCCATTCACTTTCATTCATGTTTGTTTCTGTTCCTCAGAGTAAATAATCTAAATTGACCTTCTAGTTCCCAATTCTTTCTTCTGCCTGCTGTAATGTGCCATTGAGAACTTCTGGTAATTTTTCCATTTCAGTTACCATACTTTTCAACTCTAGAATTTCTATTTGGCTTCTTTTTATGGTTTCTGTCTCTTTATTGATATTCTCTATTTGATGAGACATTGCTTTCATACTTTCCTTTAGTTCTCTAGTCTACAGAACTGAATGGTTTCTCTCATCTCTTTGAATATATTTTAAATAGCTCAATTAAATCTTTCTCTAGGCCAGGCATGGTGGCTTGTGCCTATAATCCCAGCACTTTGGGAGGCTGAGGTTGAGGCCAGGAGTTCAAGACCAGCCTGGGCAACTGAGCAAGTCCCCACCTCTACAAAAGAAATTTTTTTGTCTAGTAAGTCTAACATCTGGTCTTTCTCGGGGACAATTTCTGCTTATTTCTCGCCCCCACCACGTGTATGGACCATACTTTGTTATCTTCCATCTTTCATAAATTTTTGTTGAAAATTGAGTATTTTAAATAATATAATGTAGCAATTCTGAAAATCAGATGCATGCTCCCAGGGTTTCATGTTACTGCTGCTTGTGCTAGTAGTTGGTATTTATTTAGTGACTTTTCTGAACTTCTTCGGTAAAGTCTTGCGTTATATATCATGTGTGCCCACTGAAGTCTCTTCTTGGTTAGCTTACCGATCAGCTAATGATTAAATGGAGGTTTACTTAAATTCCTGGAACTGGTAAGTCTCCTAGTTTTTGCCAAGGGGCTCTGTGTACATGTTGGGGCATACCTTCAGCACTCAGCCAGATAGTTTACAGCCATGCCTTAGCTTTCACTTCTTGCTTTTGCAGAACCTCAAGATCAGTCAGGTGTGAGAGTTTATGAACTTAGTAGGTCTTCCCTGACCTGTCACTTACAGCATGGTTTTAAATCTCTAAAGGCTCACAGGGCACATGCCTGTATTCCCAGATCTCAGGAGGCAAAGGAAGAAGGATCCTTTTGAGTCCAGGAATTCTGGGCTGTAGCATGCTATGCTGATTGGGTGTCCTCACTAAGTTCAGCATCAGTATGGTGACCTCCTGGGAACAGGAGACCACCGGGTTGCCTACAAAGGGGTGTACCAGCCCCGTTCGGGAATGGAGCAGGTCAGAACTCCCATGCTGATCACTAGTGGGATCGTGCCTGTGAATAGCCACTGCTCTCCAGCCTGGGCAACACAGTGACAGAGAATGTGTCCCTTAAAAAAAAAGTCGAATTGACCATAGACTAATTAACTATTAATCATGGGAAATGATTAGGGGAAAGACATAAAAAGAGAAACTGTAATTCTCCTTTTTTTGCTGTATCACCCAGGCTGGAGTGCAGTGGCTTGATCTCGGCTCACTGCAACCTCCGCCTCCCGGGTTCAAGCAATTCTCCTGCCTCAGCCTCCCGAACAGCTGGAACTACAGGCAAGCGTGGCCGTGAACTGCTAATGAGAAATTGTAATTCTCATAGAGGTCCTCCCAGAGGAGTAGAAGAAGGTTGAAAGGCATTTCTGTATTTAGTCTTCTCAACATTAAGGCTGGGCCCAGTGGCTCACACCAGCACTTTGGGAGGCCAAGGCAGGCGGATCACTTGAGATCAGGAGTTCAAGACCAGCCTGGCCAACATGGTGAAACTCCCATCTCTACTAAAAACACAAAAATTAGCCAGGCGTGGCGGTGCGTGCCTATAGTCCCAGCTGTTTGGGAGACTGAGGAAGGAGGATTACCTGAGCTTGGGAAGCGGAGGTTGCAGTGAGCCAAGATCACACCACTGCACTCCAGCCTGGTCAATGGAGCGAGACCCTGTGTGGGTGGGGAGGGGAGGGGAGAGGAGAAAGGAAGGAAAGAAAATAGAAAGAATTAAGGAGGAGGGAAGGAAAAAGAGAATGAAAAAGAATGAAGAACGAAAATAAAAATTAGAAAAAAATGTAAGGTTAAAGTAAACCCTTTTCTCATACAGATTAAACACATGAGTTCAAATTACAGCTTTGCTGCTTAATAGCTGGGTGACCTAGGACAAGTTATATAACCTCTCTGTGCCTCAGTTTCCTCATGTAAAAATAGGGCAATAATAAAGTCTACTACATAAGGTTATCGTGAGGATTAAATGTGAAATGCTGATCCCAAATACCTGGCAACCCAGTAGATACTCACTGTAATAATTATTTGTATAATTTCTGCAGAAGTACAATGATGATTCTTTGGTTAACCTAAAAGCAGATTTTCTTTTATTTCTTCCTGTTTCTTTTTTCTTGTTCACTTTAAAGAATTAAACAGAAAATCGATTCCAGCATTTTGGAATAATAATTTGCATCAAAATCAATTTATTCATTTTATTGACATATAAACAAAATGTCACATGTTTATTCAATAAACACTTGTTAAATGCCTAATACATTTCAGACATCATGCCAGGCACAGGGATGACAGGGCATGGTGGCGGGCACCTGTAATCCCAGCTACTCGGGAGGCTGAGGCAGGAGAATTGCTTGAACCGGGGAGGTGGAGACTGCAGTGAGCCGAGATTGCGCCACTGCACTCCAGCCTGAGCAACAGAGTAAGACTCCGTATCAAAAAAAAAAAAAATGTGGTCTCTGCCCTCAAGGAGCTCATAGTCCGGGAGACTGACAAGTAGACAGGTAATTACATGCAATGTAAGAAAGGCTGTGATGTCATACAAGAAGAAAGTGGGAGTAAGGTTTTGACCAGTTCCTCCTGTTAGATTTACTCCTTTTTCTTTGGCTATAAAGCAAAAGAATCCGTCCTATGTTTTTTTAACTGTGCAAATTAAACCATAAATTTTAAAAACTTTGTAAAGATAAAAGACAAGCAGCCAGCTGCAGTGACTCACGCCTATAATCCTAACAGTTTGGGAGGCTGAGGCAGGTAGATCACCTGAGGTCAGGGGTTCAAAACCAGCCTGGCGAATATGGTGAAACCCCGTCTCTATTAAAAATACAAAAACTAGCTGGGCGTGGTGGCGGGCGCCTGTAATCCCAGCTACTGGGAAGGCTGAGGCAGGACAGGAGAATCGCTTGAACCTCGGAGGCGGAGGTTGCAGCGAGCTGAGATCGAGCCATTGTACTCCAGCCTGGGCAACAAGAGCTTGACTCCATCCTCCCCGCCCCCAAAAAAAGATGAACAACTTGAATTATGGAGGACACTAGAAATACTGTTTCCTACACAGTCAGGGCTTCCTACTAACATAGTCACTTGTAGGGTTTTTGACCTGAAAACTTCCGTGGCATATTTTTTCTTTGCTATACACTTTTTTTCTTTTCCTTGTAGTTCTTCCCCTCGTTCTCTCCTCTACTTCTAGAGACCTGGGTAGTTCCCAGAGGAATAGGGCTTTACAGAGTCTAATGGTGATTTATTAGGTATAAACAGAAAACACTTTTTTCTTTTTTACCTACAAGTTCTATAGCAAAAAATGAATATAAACTTTTCATGCAGTTTCTTTCACACACTGAAAATTCAGGTTATTTTAATTCCATTCCATTTTTCAGAATTCTCAATCGCAATCCTCTGACAACTGTTGCAGATCCATATCTCTTTAAACTGCCAGCATTAAAATATCTGTAAGTACTACAGCACTCTCATGAGTCATGAGATGATTTATGCTTTTTCAATTTTTATCAAAGCTTAAGTATTTTGCATTGAGGCTAAAATGTCATAATTTAAATTTTAACTGGGTTATTGAAAAAAAGTTATTGGCAAAGAAAAAAATTAAAGAGGATGTATAATTGTCAAGCCAGCAAGGGAAGAGTGTTGAAGAACCCATATAGATTTGGAACATGTAGACACATGGAAGAATATTAATTTGCCAAGAAAGCAAAGGAGAAAAGGTGTTCATTATTCTAAAAACGAAGAAAAGAGTAAAAAAAATTAATTTGAAAATGAGAAGATAATGGTTAAAAAAGAAAAAGGTGTAAGTTCTGCTCTTGAATATCATGAATTTGATGATGCAAATCAACTTAAATTTCTTTAATAAGACCTCCCTGGAATTCTACAGCAAATAAACTCTTGAGCTGGCTTGTTTTATAGAGAAACTAAAATTGAAGCAATCACATGTCCTTGAAATGCCTTTTTAAGTACACAATTTTTT
>NW_016821423.1:0-1367 GCF_001698545.2 Rhinopithecus bieti | reverse complement strand
ATCCTGGGAGTGAGAGGGAGAGAGAGGGAGCAAGAAAGGAAGAGAGAGAGAGCGAGAGAGAGAGAGCGAATAAGAGAGAGAGTAAGAGAGAGAGAAGAAGAAGAAGAGGAAGAAGAGGAGGCGGCGGCAGCGGAGGAGGAGGAGGACTAGTGTGGGGTGGAAAGAAAGAGTGAGCGAGAGCAAGTTAAGGGGAGGGGGTGTAAGAGCCAACGAATTCTTTTTCTTTTTCTATTATTTTGACGACTCCTGAGTTGCGCCCATGCTCTTGTCAGCTTCGTTTTAGGCGTAGCATGGCCAAGCAGAAGAAAATGGGGCAAAACATGCTCTGGGCGGTCTTCTTTTTAGTCCTGGGGCTTTTGGGTCATTCTCACGGAGGATTCCCCAACACCATCAGCATAGGTAAGCGCAAGCGAGCCAGTCGGTCGGTCCAGGCTCTCCCTCACCCGAGACCACTGCCCCGGCAGGGCTTTCGCTGCGGTGGGTCCCTGTCTTGTATGGCCTGGGAACTGAGACTGGGGCCGGGGACCGGGCAGAGATGGTGCGGGGCGGGGGGCGGGGCGGGAGGAGTCTGATCCTCAAAGAGGTGGCTGGTCTGAAGAGCCTCTGGGACAAGAGAGGGGTCTCCTGGGGATAGTGGGGGTAAAATGCTAGGTTTTCCGAGCTGAGAGGAGCACCGGAGGCGAGCAGGAGGCTGGGATGCTGCAAGGGGGTGAAGAGTCGGGGTTTTTCAGCTCGCTGCTCTGGACTTTGCCATGGCGTGCGTGCAGCTGCTGGAAGTTGTCCCAGGGTGATGCCGACTGTCTGGCCGCGCCAGGGCGCATAACCCGGGCCCGGGGTGCTCAGTCCGGGGTCTCCGGCTGTCGGGAGACAGGCTGGTGCTGGGGGAGGTGGAGCCCACTTTGGATCTCCCAGACCCGGGCAGCAGCCGGAGTCGGTGGTGGATGGGGTAGGAGGCGGAGGTGAGACAAGGAGCTGAGCGGGCAAGCGGCGAAGTCACGCAGACCACGAATTCATGAATTGCCGCTGTGTCTGTCTGGAGCCCGGCTCCTGGGCTCCTGGAGGGAGTTATCTTGGCTTCTGTCTGTATTTACAAGTCTAGAAGTTAGAATTTTTGCCATTACTGAACCAGCCCCTGTATTGTCACGGGTGAGGGTGGCTATGGGGAACGGGTTGGGATAGCAGGGGAACAATATTGTTTTCTTCCCAACCTTTCCCTTCACACAAGGAAAAGATGACCAGCTGTGCGGATGGGGGGGGGGGACGACTAGAAAAAAAAAAGAAGGCTTCCGCCTAAGAAAGAACCAAGTCTCACTCTTGGTTCCATCGTCCTAACCCAAAACAGCCCCTCTGCTCCCTTCTCTCTAGCC
>NW_016821422.1:0-1363 GCF_001698545.2 Rhinopithecus bieti | reverse complement strand
AATTGTATTTTTGCATTTCTCTACTATGAAGTGATCTTATCTCTATGAAAGATAATACTTCTATTTAATTGATTGTAGGAAAAAAAGGAAAAGTGACAGTATTTTAAAAGACATTACCTTGTCTAAAACTATTGCTTTGCTACTTTAATTACAATTGTAGAATGACTTATTAAAGCATCTTAAAGTCTTTTTTAAAGTAGAAAATATATAATTTTCTAAATGAAAATTCTTCCTTTACAGTGGTTTAAAAGTTGTTCTCACAAAATTATCTCATTAAGTATTTTAAAATTTGAATTGCACCAGAAGTTAATTTTACAAAATGTTTGAATACACAAACACATTTTTTTTTTCAGGGGCATGGTTATCAGATGAAGGAAACTGTAAGTAGGGGTACACAATCCCCCGGCCACGGACTGGTACCAGTTGGTGGCCTGTGAGGAACCCGGCCACACAGCAGGAGGTGAGCTTCAAGCAAACTAGCATTACTGCCTGGGCTCTGTCTCCTGTCAGATCAGCCGGCATTAGATGCTCACAGGAGCACAAAGCCTACTGTGAACTACACATGCCGGGGTCCTAGGTTGCACATTCCTTATAAGAATCAAATGCCTGATAATCTGTGGTGAAACAGTTTCATCCCAAAACAGTCACCCTTTCCTCCATTCATAGAAAAATTGTCTTCCACAAAACCGGTCCCTGGTGCCAAAAAGGTTGTGGACTGCTGCTGTGAAGGACCTTTCGTTGTTTTCATATAATTGAAAACAAGATAATTAAAATATTATTAACTTTTAAAATAAATTTTCTTACTGTTTATAACAAAAATATCCTTGAATGACAGTACTTCTAAATTCAGCATGCATAAAATTCAATTTTAAATTTAATCATGCAATATTTTAAAAATAGCAACATATATGTGAGGAAAGAATGGATAGGAAAGCAATATAATGCAACAAGTACCCCAATCCAACTGTCTAATTTAGAATTAGGCAAAACCATTTATTTTCAAAAAATGAGTTTGAGAAATATATACAAGACATATTTTGTGTTATTCTTCGATTTTTATCCTCTTGCTTTCCTTTACCTAAGGTATACACACCGTTGGATTTCTTGACATATATTTGGTTTTCTTTTACGTTATTAACAAAGTTATTACTCCTATATCTATTACTTGATTTATTTGTTTGGGAGCATTACAAATGTGGTTGCATGTTCAATGCATTTTTCTTTGACTTTCTTTTGTTAAAATTGGCATTACATTTTGTTGTTTTATTTTATTTTATTGAGACTATGAATTTTGAAATGTATTCTATTGTTGGTCATTTGGATTGTTTCAGAAAGATATTTCAAATAATAATACTGCAAAAGA
>NW_016821421.1:0-1412 GCF_001698545.2 Rhinopithecus bieti | reverse complement strand
ACTTAAGCCTCAGCAATGGCGGGCGCCCCTCCCGCAGCCTCACTGCTGCCTTGCGGTTAGATTGCAGACTGCTGTGTTAGCAATGAGGGAGGCTCCGTGGGCATGGGGCCCTCCCAGCCAGGTGTGGGATGTATTCTCCTGTTGTGCCAGTTTGCTTAAAGCGCAGTATTGGGGTGAGAGTCATCCGATTTTCTAGGTGTCGTGTGTCTCAGTTCCCCTGGCTAGGAAAAGGGATTCTCTTCCCCCTTGCACTTCCCAGGTGAGGCGATGCCTTGCCCTGCTTCAGCTCTCGCTGGTCAGGCTGCAGCAGCTGTCCAGCACCGATTGTCCAGCACTCCCTAGTGAGATGACCCCAGTACCTCAGTTGAAAATGCAGAAATCACCGGTCTTCTGTGTCGCTTGCGCTGGGAGTTGGAGACTGGAGCTGTTCCTATTTGGCCATCTTGCTCCCCCCGCTCTTAGGGCTTATTCTTTACCCTCTTGGACAAGGTGTTTTTAATACTTACTTTCAATGTCATATTTCACAGGGGTCAAAAAGAACGATAAAGGCATTTTCCTATTATGCTTCAACTCACAACAGTAGGTAGCTACCTACATATGAGTATGGCTCAGATTTTTTTTTGTTTTATGTATACTAGAATTTTGGTATGAGGTCTGTAGATCAAAATTTAAATGACTAGTTCTACAATTTCAGGTTTTACAGAAACAAGCATTTTGTATAATATATAAAAGTATCTAGTGAAAAGAGAACAGAAAGAATTTTAAAATATGGGATTTGCAAAGGGATTTACCCTGGAAATATTCTGGGACTCAAGATGAAGCCATAAGCTTTTTGAATTTAGGGACTGTCCCAAATTCATAGGTACTAACTAAATTATGTACTAAATACATAACCGCTCATTTAAATCCTTGCAAGTCCCACTGAAATTGGGTTATTTCCCCTAGTTTCGTACCTTCCTCTTTGTATTCCTTTCTTCTGTTACCATCTTTATTTTTAAGTCAATTGTGTCTCTTTCTCTTCCGTTTTATGACCAGGTTTATCCATTTTCAGGAGTATTAGAAGAGGACAAGAGCTGAGAAATAGGAACCAACCCCAATCAAAGGTAGTTTGAATGTTAGTTTCCCAGGATGTTTATTTACCACAGGTTCACTTCACTCACCCAGGCAACCAGCACCATCTTTTTGTGATCCTATGGTATATCTTAGGCATTTGTGAGCTGTGCCCCAGGCAACTTGTTAGTAATCAGAATACAGAACCAAACTCTTAAAATGATTTACTTTTAAAAGCATTGTAATATATATTCTTTAATATCCTTGTATTTATAAATATATATAAACTAATATGTATAAATATATAAACTAATATATGTATATTTAATATATATTATTTAATGTCTTCCTATCTATGTTAT
>NW_016821420.1:0-1368 GCF_001698545.2 Rhinopithecus bieti | reverse complement strand
ATTTTTTTCTAACTAGCATAAGATGATATCTCATTGTAGCTTTGAATTTCCCTAATGACAAATGATATTAACTATTTTTCAATATACCTCTTGGACAATTGTTTGTCTTCATTTGAGAAATGTCCATTCAGATAGTTTGCCCATTTCTTAATGTGATTTTTTTTTTTTTTTTTGCTGTTCAGTTGTTTTGAGTTCCTTCTATATTCTGGATATTAGTCTCTTGTCAGATGGATAGTTTGCAAATATTTGCTTCCATTCAACAGGCTGTCTCTTCACTCTTGATTGTTTTCTTTGCTGTGCAGAAACTTTTATCTTAATATAGTCCCATTTATTTTCATTTTTCCTGTTCGTGCTTTTGAGGTCTTATACATAAAATCTTTGCCTAGACCAATGTCCAGTAAAGTTTTCGCTCGGTTTTCATCTAGAATTTTTATACTTTTGCATCTTATGCTTAGGTTTTAAACAATTTTGAGTTGCTTTTTGTACATGGTGAGAGACACAATGTCTATTTTTATTCATCTATATGTGAATATTCAGTTGTCCAGCACCATTTGTTAAAACAGGTTTCTTTTCACCAATGTATGTTATTAGTACCTTTGTCAAAAATCTATTGGCTGTAAATACATGAACTTATTTCTAGATTCTCTATTCTGTTGCATTACTGTGTGTTTCTGTTTTTAAACCAATGAGATGATGTTTGGGGTTTTGAAGTCTAGTAGTGTGATGCCTCCAGCTTTGTTCTTTTTACTCAGGATTGCTTTGGCTAAACCGGCTCTTTGAGATCCACACAAATTTTAGGATTACCCTTTCTATTTCTGTGAAAAAAATGACATTGGTATTTTTATAGAGATTGCATTGAATCAGCAGATTGCTTTGGGTAGTGTGGTCAGTCTTACAATATTAATTCTTTTGGTCGTGAGCATGGGATGTCTTTCCATTTGTGTTCTCTTCAGTTTCTGTCATCATTGTTTTGTAGTTTTTCTTATAGAGGTAGTTCACCTCCTTGGTTAAATTTATTTTTAGATTTTTGGTAGGAATTATAAATAGGATTGCCTTCTTGATTATGTTTCAGCCAGTTCATTATTGGTGTATAGAAATGCTACTGATTTCTGTATATTGATTTTATATTCTACAACTTCACTAAATTTATATATCAGATCTAAGATTTTTAATGGAATCTTTATGTTTTCTAAATAAAAAATCATGTCATCTGCAAAGAGAAACAATTTGACATCTTTTCAATTTGGATGCCTTTCATTTTTTTGTCTTGCCTGATTTCTCTGTCTAGGACTTGCAGTACTACATTGAATAAAAGTAGTAAAAGTGGATATCCTTGTCTTGTTCTAGTTCTTAGAGGAAATTCTTTTT
>NW_016821419.1:0-1546 GCF_001698545.2 Rhinopithecus bieti | reverse complement strand
TAAGCCTCAAAGCCCTCCAGAATATCCCTTTGCAGACTAAACAAAAATAATGTTATGATACAGCTCAATGAAAAGAGAAGCTTAACTCTGTGAACAGAATTGACGTGACAAAGAGCAGTTTCACAGAAAGCTTCCTTCTGGTTTCTCTCTGAGGTGATATCTTTTTCAGGATATTCTAAAGAGCGTTTCCAAATGTCCTTTCTCACATTCCACAGAAACAGTGATTTCAAACTCCTCAATCCAAAGAATGATTTAACTCTATGGGATGAATACAAACATCACAAAAGAATTGCGCAGAAAGCTTCTTTCCGATTTTCAATTTAAGACATTTCCTTGCATCACACAGGTCTCCGGTCTTCACTTACTATCTCCTCGCAGCAACCTCAAGGACTGACTTACAAACCGGGAAATGTAGAGTAAGCTTTAACCCTGTGAAATGAATGGACATATCAGAGAGCAGTTTCTTCGAGTGCTTCTTTCTGTGTTTTATTGGATGACATTTCACTTTTTGCCATAGTCTTCAATGTGCTCCAAATATCACTCTTTTGGTTTTAAAGGAACAGTGCTCAAACTGTGCCTTACGAGAACAAAGTTATAACCCCCTGAGTGGAATGTACACATCACCAAGCAGTTTCTCAGAAAACTGTCTTTCAGTTTCTATCTGACAGTATTTCCTCTTTCAACATAGTCCCGAAGGTAATCCCAAATATCCCTTCACGGATTCATCCACGAGGGAGTATCCAAGCTGTGAAATGTAAAGAAAGCTGCATCTATGTGAGATGAGTAAACAGAGCAAAAAGCAGATTCACAGAAAGCTTCTTTCCAGTTTTTATCTGAAGATATTTCCTTTTCACCATAGTTCAGAATGTGCTTCCGAAGGTCCCTTCGTGGATACATCCATGACAGTTTCCAAGCTGCGTAATGTAAAGAAAGCTTTATCTATCAGAGATGATTACACATATCACAGAGTAGTTTCCTAGAAAGCTTCTTTCCAGTTTTTGTATGAGGCTATTTCCCTTGTCACCATCGGCATCAACATGCTCCCGAATATCACCTGTTACCTTTTTCTCCAAAATGGTTTCCCTGATGCTGTATGAGAGGAGAGGTATAACACTGGGACTGGAATTCACACGTCACAAAGCAGTTCCTCAGAAAGCTTCTCTCCAGTTTCGGTCTGAACATATTTCCTTTTTCACCTTAGCCTCAAAGTGCTCCCAAATATCCCATCACACGATAAACACACACAGGGCGAGAAAACTGCTCAATGAAAAGAGCAGCTTAGCTGAGTGAGAGGAATTCGGATGACATAGAGCAGTTTCACAGAAAGCTTCCTTCTGGATTTTACCTGAGGATATTTCTTTCTCCATATTCTAAGATTCGATCCCAAATGTCCTAGTTCAGATTCCAAAATAACAGTGATTTCAAGCTGTTCAATCCAAAGAATGGTTTAACTCTATAGGAGGAATACACACATCGCAAAGCAGTTGCTCAGAACGTTTCTCTTCTGGTTTCATTGGAAGACGTTTCCTCGCTCACCACAAGCCTC
>NW_016821418.1:0-588 GCF_001698545.2 Rhinopithecus bieti | reverse complement strand
AATTCTATTCTAGTGGATCAATCCAATTCCATTCTATAAATTATTTAGATTAAATTATCCCATTAAAGTGTCATTTCAAAGAATGGTTTCCAATTATTTGTGTCATTTTTTTAAAAAAATTATATGTCTATATGATTTGCAACACTATTTTTTTAATCTCCAAAATCAGCACATATTTTAATTCACATATTTTGATACTTCATCCAAGTTTCTAGGTCTGGAAAAAGAAGTGGATGACTTTCATGGGGTATAAGGTTATTTCTAGCATAGAGTAAGATCTGAGGAAAATTCTCCTATAAAAATTAAAGATGGCAATAGCACACTTGCAATATTTCATATTTCATGGCATTACTATTTGTGTTTGGGGCAGACTGAAAATCCATTTTTATTACGCCTTCTGAGATGGCACTTTGAATTTAAGCCTCATTTTCCGTGGCTTACAGCTTTTCCACTGAATGCCTTTGGGGCTAAACTTCATCATTCTGGAAGTTGGAAGGAAATTTATTTCATCATTTTTGATTTAAGTAACTACAGGGAAATTATTTTTGACTGTTCAAAAAATATACAAACAAGTTTTATATTGAATCA
>NW_016821417.1:0-2957 GCF_001698545.2 Rhinopithecus bieti | reverse complement strand
CTCTGCCCATGAGATGTGTCTCCTGAATGCAGCACACTGATGGGTCTTGACTCTTTATCCAATTTGGCAGTCTGTGTCTTTTAATTGGGACATCATCCCATTTACGTTTAAAGTTAATGTTGTTGTATGTGAATTTGATCCTGTCATTATGATGCTAGTTGGTTATTTTGCCTGTTAGTTGATGCAAAGAAAAAAGATATATGTGAATAACATTTGCAATAATACTGAATTACATCAGGTATAAACTGCTCATGAAATCCATTCTTGTTTTAAAAAACAGGCACTGTTTTTAGATTATGTAAATAACATAATTAACTATCAAATATTACTTTTTTAGGGAACTTAGAACAGAAGAAAATGAAAGTAACATTTTTTGTTGATTAGATTTAAAGAAATCAGATGGCTCATGTCATCTAAGACAAAAATCCCTACCTTAGATCACCATCGAAGAATGAACCAAACCTTTAGATTTGAAGTTCCCATTCATCAAGCATATTTCTCTGCATGAGTTTTAACAAGAGTTGCATAAACGTATGATTTAAATCACTAACTTCACGAGAAAAAATGTGTTCCACTTTTCAGCGATGAAGTTGGTTCCCAGATATTAAAGTGATGTTCTAGGCAGCTACATTCCTAAAATTGTGGAGTTGGAAAATATATTTCAGGAAAGGGTCTCTGTCTTAAAACTTAGAGAAAATGAATTAACATTGTCGTGTTCTCTTTGTTCAATGAATATTGACAATATGAGTGAAGAACTAAAAATGGAAGCTGTAGATCAGTGATGCAATATAATACTGGAAACGGAACATCAGACTCTTAGAAAATCAAATTTATTATAAATATCTCTAAAACCCCTTTCTTGGGGCCAGGCATGGTGACTCACACAATTCCACTACTTTGGGAGCCTGAGGTGGGAGGGTTGGTTGAGGCCAGGAGTTCAGCCTGGGCAACGTAGTGAGATCCCCATCCCTCCAAAAATAAAAATAAGAAATTATCTGGGCTTGATGGCAGGTGCATGTAGTCCTAGCTGCTTGGGAGGCTGAGGTGGGAGGATCAATTAAGCCCAGGAGTTTGAGGTTGCAGTGAGCTATGATGGTACCACTGCACTCCGACCTGGGTGACAGAGTGAGACCTGTCTCTAAAAAGTAAAATAAAATAAAGTAAAATATTTTTAAACAAAAAATTATGATATCTTTTCATGTTTAGAACATTTCTTTGTGAATCACTTTTTTTCCATTTTAAATAAAACTAACTTTTGCCTCCAATTAAAGAATCCAAGGCAAACATTTTATAATAGGTACCAAACCCAAGACTGGCAGCTAGAAGCAGAAGAAAAGGTATCAGATTTCCACTTCCAAATTTGAGTCATGTATTATAAAGGAATGTAATAACTAAGATATTTCCATTTCTCGCAATCATATTTAAAATGTCTCCGACATAATACATGTATGCTGGGTCTATGTCTATAAGGATGTAAGCTTGTTTTCTCTTCCTGCTGCTCTTTCTAATCTCTGCTTTTTCCTTCCCCTACCCCCAAAATCAATGAATCTAACTTACTTATTTTAGAAGCCAGCTTGTAAAGCAAAATTCTCCATATCCAAAAACCAGAGGCAACTCAGACCTTGGAAGAGGATGGAAGAGTGAAAAGAGAGACTAGCATAAGAGGGAGAGGAAACAGTGAAGCGCCTGAGTTCTAGAAAGGGAGGGAAGAAGATGGTCCATCACAGGACCCAGGGAACAGTGTGGAAGGGGCTCTGTGCCCAGCAGGAGTAGAGTGAGTTCCGTCAGTTACCAGCCCATCAGACCACCATCCAATGAACACCATCCAACTTGCAAAGCAAGCTGCCAGAACAAGGGCTGGACACTTGATTATCTTATGGGGAGGAAGGAAGAATCTCGTTTCTTCTTCTTCTTTTTTTTTTTTTCTGAGATGGAGCCTCACTCTGTCACCCAGGCTGGAGTGCAGTGGCACGATCTGAGCTCACTGCAAGCTCTGCCTCCTGGGTTCACGCCATTTTCCTGCCTCAGCCTCCTGAGTAGCTGGGACTACAGGTGCCCGCCACCATGCCTGGCTAATTTTTGCATTTTTAGTGGAGATGGGGTTTGCCCATGTTAACCAGGATGGTCTTGATTTACTGACCTCGTGATCTGCCCGCTCTGGCCTCCCAAAGTGCTGGGATTACAGGCATGTGCCACCACGCCTGGCCTCTCACTTCTTAATAAGAACTGCACAGAACCCCTTTGAAATTTCCCTAGTAGCCCAGCAGGGAGAGATACATTATTTCTACTTTAATACGTGACTGTGATATGGTGCACACTTTCACTACAGTCTTGTAAAAATAAATAAAATGTGAGTATAATTTTGGCAGTCAATAATTTTTCTTGTAGGTGTATGTAATTTGGCTTACCCTGCACCATTTTTGTTGATTTGAACTACTTGACTATTTAGAGTCATACATTGCCAATTAAGTTATGCCATATGATATGGTTTGGCTGTGTCCTATCCAAAACTTATCTTGAATTCCCACATATTGTGGGAGGGACCTGGTGGGAGGTAATTAAATCATGGGGGCAGGTCTTTCCCTTGCTGTGCTCATGATAGTGAGTAAGTCTCATGAGATCTGATGGTTATTATAAGGGGGAATTTTCCTGCACAAGCTCTTTTTGCTTGCTGCCATCCATGTAAAACGTGATTTGCTCCTCCTTGTCTTCCACCATGATTGTGATGCTTCCCCAGCCACGTGGAACTGTAAATCCAATTAAACCTCTTTCTTTTGTAAATTGCCCAGTCTTGGGTATGTATTTATCAGCAGTGTGAAAAAAGATTAATACACATATGTTGAAAGAGAATTTGTTTAATATAGAAATATGCTATTCAGAAGTTGAGTATACTTTAAATGATCTTGAGTTAGATTTTAAATTAGTTATTGTAATGTGATTATTTTGTTTGAGCTTTT
>NW_016821416.1:0-375 GCF_001698545.2 Rhinopithecus bieti | reverse complement strand
ATGGTGAAAAGAAAATATCCTCAGAGAAAACAAGAAAGAAGCTTTCTGAGAAACTGCTTTGTGATGTTTGAATTCATCTCACAGAGTTAAACCTTTCTTTTCATTAAGCAGTTTGGTAACACTGTTTTTGAGGAATTTGCAATAGGATATTCGGGAGTGGATTGAACCCTATGATGAAAAACGAAATATCCTCAGATAAAAAGTAGAAAGAAGCTTTCCAAGAAACTCCTTTATGATGTTTGAATTCATCTCAAAGTGTTAAAATGTTCTTTTCATTGAGCAGTTTGGTGACATTGCTTTTGTGGAATCTGCAGTGGGATATTCAGGAGTGGATTGAGGACTATGGTGAAAAAGAAGATACTCTCAGATAAAAAT
>NW_016821415.1:0-374 GCF_001698545.2 Rhinopithecus bieti | reverse complement strand
AAAAGGAACTGTGAAATATCTAAAATCCTATAGCTAAGAGAAATTTCACATGGAGAGACTGAGAAACTTCTGCAATAATTATGAAAGCTTTAAGTTATGAATGCAAAAACAGTGTTGCAGATGTTTCTGTAATAATCTCCAAAAATGAATCTGTTGCCCACTAAAACTCAGGACAGTAAGGAAGCAGAAAGTTATGGCAAGACTGGGCTAATTCTAATTCCATTGGCCATGCCTGACTAAGCATTTCATTAATTCTTTAGTGACAAGAGATGTGAATTACAGTTGGCATCAAGAAGTAGTTACATTTCTATTTGCCAAGATCAATCATTCAGCAGCATTTAATAATTGATTCAGTAATATGGAGTTGGTCATTC
>NW_016821414.1:0-374 GCF_001698545.2 Rhinopithecus bieti | reverse complement strand
TGGACACCATTCACCCACTGCAGACATAGGAGATATGGGGAGAGGGTGTCAGGTCGGGGCATGAGGAGGGGCTCTGCTATTGGGCACGCCCTCAGATAAACCGCAGCATGGGGCTCAGGGGCCTGCCAGCTAGACGGGAAGAATGACATCCCAGTGGGGTAGATCAGGCCACCTATCCTCCTACACGGGGCACAGCCCCCAGGGCAGGGTAAGGCCCCCCACAGTCCCACCCCAGGAGACAGGCTGTGGGTGGAATCTGAGGGTCCCATGCTGTTCAGCAGCTGCGCCCACTCACCTGCCCCACCTGCTCCTGGCCACCCTGACCACAATGGCATAGAAGTGGGCACTGCCAATCCTCAGCACCACTCTTGTGT
>NW_016821413.1:0-474 GCF_001698545.2 Rhinopithecus bieti | reverse complement strand
GAGTCTGTAAAATTAAAATTATCTATCTCATTGTACTGTTGGAGGATTACATAAACTAAATTTGTAAAAGCTCTTTATAACTAAAGAGCTAAAACAATTCAACATATGTAGGCTATTATTTCTCTACCAGGATGTCTCAAATCTGTTGTCTGATTAGGCAAAGTTGGTTAAAAATGTTGTTTCCGGCAGGGCGTGGTGGCTCATGCCTGTAATCCCAGCACTTTGGGAGGCCGAGGTGGGCGGATCACGAGGCCAGGGGATCGAGACCATCCTGGCTAACACGGTGAAACCCCGTCTCTACTAAAAAAAAATATAAAAAACTAGCCGGGCGAGGTGGTGGGCGCCTGTAGTCCCAGCTACTCGGGAGGCTGAGGCAGGAGAATGGCGTAAACCCAGGAGGCGGAGCTTGCAGTGAGCTGAGATCCGGCCACTGCACTCCAGCCTGGGCGACAGAGTGAGACTCCGTCTCAAAAA
>NW_016821412.1:0-1365 GCF_001698545.2 Rhinopithecus bieti | reverse complement strand
GTTGTCTAGCTTCAGGTTGTATGGCTTTAGGAAAAGCACAGTTTTAATTTCTAATGATTCCAAGTCAGAAAATGGAAGAAAATTTGAAAATGTTAGTTTCGGCCAGGCGTGGTGGCTCACGCATGTAATCCCAGCACTTTGGGAGGCCGAGGCGGGCGGGTCACAGGTCAGGAGATCGAGACCCTCCTGGCTAACACGGTGAAATCCCGTCTCTACTAAAAATACAAAAAATTAGCCGGGCGTGGTGGCGGGCGCCTGTAGTCCCAGCTACTCGGGAGGCTGAGGCAGGAGAATGGCGTGAACCCAGGAGGCGGAGCTTGCAGTGAGCCGAGATCATGCCGCTGCACTCCAGCCCGGGCGACAGAGCGAGACTCCGGCTCAAGAAAAAAAAAAAGAAAAAGGAAAAGAAAAAAGAAAATGTTAGTTTCAAGACTTGTAGCCAGGAAAGAACTCAGGATTCAGTACAAATTTTGAGGAAATAACAAAACTCAAAAACAATGAACAACACCAGAATTTAATAACAGCTGTACTGTAGTTTCTTCTGAAACATGTTTTCTCTTGCCAGTTCCCCATTTGTACCAAAGGCAAATTGTAGTAGGACCCAAATTATTTGCAAAATAAGTTTTAGTCTTATACTTGGCCTGAAATTTTGATTTTGGAAAGTTTGTCAAATATCAAAGGTTTAAGACACCTGTTCAAAATTGGTCATAGGTCACTGTAAAATAATAGTTATTAATTTAGCCAAAGTGATAGTTCAAAATTTTAAGAGGGAAAATCTTTATTTTATTTATTTATTTATTTATGTTTATTTTTTGAGACAGGGTCTCGCTCTGTCACCCAGGCTGGAGTGCAGTGGCACCATCGTACCTCACTGCAGCCTTGACCTTCAGGGCTTACGCAGTTCTCCCAACCCAGACACCTGAGAAGATAAGAATACAGGTGCGTGCTACCACACCTTGCTAATTTTGTTATTGTTGTTGTTGTTTTTTCTAGAGACAGAGTCTCTATTTGCGGCCCAGGCTGATCTTAAACTCCTGCACTCCAACCATCTCCTTGCCTTGGCCTCTCAAAGTCCTAGGATTATAAGCATGAACCACCATGCCTGACCAGCAAAAACTTTCATTCTTTGAGGAAAATGTACTCTGACAGGAGATTTTATTTCCCAAATAATCATAAGGCTTAATAAAGACATCATAAGGCAAACTGAATCTGTCTCTGCCCCCACTTTTTTCTCAAAAGGTAAACAAAAAGAATTTACTATCTCCTATTAATGCTACATGAGAACCTTGTTCAAAAGAAAAAAACAAGTGTTACCTTTGTTTTAATGCATCATTAATGCTGAAGCTAATTTTTTTTTTTTTTTTT
>NW_016821411.1:0-1371 GCF_001698545.2 Rhinopithecus bieti | reverse complement strand
TTTTTTTGAGGGGGGGACACAGTCTTGCTCTGTCACCCAGGCTGGAGTGCGGTGGCGTGATCTCACTCACTGCAACCTCTGTCTCTCAGGTGCAAGCGATTCTCCTGCCTCAGCCTCCTGAGTAGCTGGGATTACAGGCACGTACCACCATGCCCGGCTAATTTTTGTATTTTTAGTAGAGACGGGGTTTCACCATCTTGGTCAGGCTGGTCTTGAACTCCTGACCTCGTGATCTACCCCCTCGGCCTCCCAAAGTGCTGGGATTACAGGTGTAAGCTACCGCGCCCAGCCTTGTTTTCGATCTTTTAATCCAGGCTTTGTAATTTTACATCTTCCTGGACCATCACCCATCTTATGGAGTCTTCTAAATTTATTGGGGTAAAGTTCTGCTTAATAGTCACGACTGACTTTGTGTATCCGTAGTCCCCTTCTGCTTTTCCAAAGTCCATTGGAATGGTTTTCAACCAGGTACAATTTCGCCCCCCAAGGGAACAATGTCTGGAGACATCTTTGGTTGTCACAACTGGGGAAGGAAGGGTTCTACTGGCATCGGGTGGGTGGAGGCCAGGGATGCCGCTAAACATCTTACAACGCAGAGGAAAGCACCAAACTTCAAAGAATTGCCAGTACTGTTGAGATTAAGAACCCTGGTCTGTTGGTATCCTCTCTTTTTGAGCTAAGCCTTCCTTCTTTAGCACCATTTTTACCTTTATTGATCAAGTACTGTACGTAGCCTCGATTCTGTCTTTTGGTTTCTTGAAGTGCATACTGTGCACTTGATTTCAGCATTTTGTTAAAAATGAACTTAAGTCTACAAACTTCTTTAAAGCCATTATAGGCTATAGGCTTTTTGTTTGTTTGTTTTGTGTTTTGTTTTGTTTTGAGATGGAGTTTCGCTCTTCTTGCCCAGGCTGGAGTGCAATGGCGCGATCTCGGCTCACTGCAACCTCCACCTCCTGGGTTCAAGCGATTCTCCTGCCTCAGCCTCCCAAGTAGCTGGGATTACAGGCGTGTTGCCACCACGTCCAGCTAATTTTTTTGTATTTCTAGTGGACACGGGGTTTCTCCATGTTGGCCAGGCTGGTCTCAAGCTCCCAAGCTCAGGTGATCTGCCCGCCTCAGCTTCCCAAAGTGCTGAGATTACAGGCGTGAGCCACCGAGCCCAGCCACGGCTATAGGTTTTGAAATAGGAAACTCTTATCTGTTTCTAGAGTTTGTAATCTAATTTTGACAAAAACTGTCCTAAAAGACATTCTAAAACTTCTAAGCTGACATTTTTGAAAAACCATTTGTGAAGCCATGTTATACTCATAAAAGTTTGACTTATATCTACATACTGAACTCTCTCATCCGTATGAAGTTTTTAATGAA
>NW_016821410.1:0-474 GCF_001698545.2 Rhinopithecus bieti | reverse complement strand
ACGTTACGCACATGTACCCTAGAACTTAAAGTATAATAATAATAATAAAAAAGAAAATGAATATTCGACATTTCAAATTTATAAGATAAAGCAAAAGCAGTGCTGAGAGGGGATTTTATATCATTACATACATTAGAAAATAGAAAACTCTTAAATCAATCTAATCCCCAACCTGAGGGAAAAAGAGAGCAAATAAAAAACCACAAAAGCAGAAGGAATAAGTAATGAAGTAATTGAAATTTAAAGCAATAGAGAATATTAAACAATAGAGAAAAATCAATAAAATAAGAATTTGGCTGTTTGAAGAGTTCAATCAATAAAACTGACGTGTAGCATGACTGATAGGAAAAAAGACATAAATTACCATTATCAGAAATGAAATGGGATTTCACTATAGACCCTGCAGACATCAAATGACTAAAAAAAAAAATACTATAACTCTCAAAACATAAATTTGACCACTTAGAATGTTCC
>NW_016821409.1:0-373 GCF_001698545.2 Rhinopithecus bieti | reverse complement strand
TAAAAAAAAAAAGTTGAAGTCCTCAAAACCTTTTTTAGAAAAGCACAGGCCACAGATCCTACTGTAACTTGTATCTTTTTTTCCCAGGCACGCCTTCAAACTTTGCTAGATAAACCTCTAATTTGATTGATACCTATCTCAGACACTGTTTTGGTTTATAATACCTTAATTTAAAAATATTGTATTGGCCGGGCGCGGTGGCTCATGCCTGTAATCCCAGCACTTTGAGAGGCCAAGGCAGGTAGACCACAAGGTACGGAGTTCGAGACCAGCCTGACCAACATAGTGAAACCCCGTCTCCACTAAAATACAAAATTAGCCAGGTGTGGTGGCACGCACCTGTAATCCCAGTTACTCAAAAGGCTGAGGCAAG
>NW_016821408.1:0-376 GCF_001698545.2 Rhinopithecus bieti | reverse complement strand
CAGAGAGTGGGGTGCTGCTATAAGGATACCTGAAAATGTGGAAGCAACTTTGGAACTGGGTAACAGGCAGAGCTTGGAACAGTTTTGAGGGTTCAGAAGCAGATAGGAAAATGTGGGAAAGTTTGAAATGTCCCAGAGACTTGTTGAATGGCTTTGACCAAAATACTGATAGTGATATGGACAATGAAGTCCAGGCTGAGGTGGTCTCAGATGAAGATGAGGGACTTGTTGGGAACTGGAGCAAAGGTCACTCTTGCTATGCAAAGAGACTGGCAGCATTTTGCCCCTGCCCTAGAGACCTGTGGAACTTTGAACTTGAGAGAGATGATTTAGGGTCTCTGGCAGAAAAAATTTCTAAGTGGCAAAGTGTTCAAGA
>NW_016821407.1:0-1370 GCF_001698545.2 Rhinopithecus bieti | reverse complement strand
ACAGAAGCTTTCATAGAAAGTTCTTGGTGATGTGTAAATTCAGCTCATAGCGTTACACTTATGTTTCATGCAGCAGTCCATTATCACTGTTTTTGAGGAACCTGAGAGGACTTCTTTGGATCGCATTGAGGCCTATGCTGATAAAGGAAATGTCATCAGTTCAAAAAGTGAAAAAAGCATTCTGAGAAACTTCTTTGTGATCTGTGAATTCCTCACACAGAGGTACAGCTGAGATCTCAGGAAGCAGTTTGCTAACACTCTTTTCGTGTAATCTGCAAAGTGAGATTTGGGATCCCATAGGGGCCCAAGGTGAAAAAGGAAATATCCTCAGATAATAACTGGAGAGAAGCTTACTGAGAGATTGATTTCTGTTGTGTGACTTCATCACACAGAGTTCCACACTTCCATTCTTGGAACAGTTTGATATCTCTGTTATCTTGTGTTCTGCAAAGTGATATTTGGGAGCTCATTGACTTCTATGGTGAAAAGGAAATATCCTCAGATCAAAAGTGGAAAGAAGCTTTCTGAGAAACTGCATTTGGATTTGTGAATGCAACTCACAGAGAGACAAGTTTCTTTTAAGTGTTCAGTTTGCTAACACAGTTTTCTGGAAATCTGCATTGCGATACTTCTGAACGTAATGAAGGTTGCGCAGACAAAGGAAGTATCCTCAGATGAAAACTAGAAAGAAGCTTTCTTAGAAAGTACCTCGTGATGTGTGAAATCATCTCACATAGTTACACTTAAGTTTCATGCAACAGTCCATTATCACTGTTTTTGAGAATCCTGAGAGGACTTCTTTGGATCGCATTGATGCCTACGCTGATAAAGGAAATATCATCAGTTCAAAACCTGAAAGAAGCTTTCTGAGAAACTTCTTTTTGATCTGTGAATTCCTCTCACAGAGGTACAGTTGAGTTCTCAGGAAGCAGTTTGCTAACACTCTTGTCGTCGAATCTGCAAAGTGAGATTTAGGAGCCCATAGGGGCCCAAGGTGAAAAAATCAATATACTCAGATAATAACTAGAAATAAGCTTACTGAGAGATTGCTTTCTGATGTGTGACTTCATAACACAGAGTTCCATCCTTCCCTTCTTGTAACAGTTTGCTAAATCTGTTATCTTGTGTTCTGCAAAGTGATATTTGCGAGCTCATTGAGGGCTATCGTGAAAAAGGAAATATCCTCAGATCAAAAATGGAAAGAAGCCTTCTGTGAAACTGCATTTCGTTGTGTGAATGCAACTCACAGAGTTACACGTTTCTCTTCACTGTTCAGTTTACTAACACAGTTTTCGGGAAATCTGCATTGGGATCCTTGTGAACGCAACGAAGCTTGCGGTGACAAAAGAAATATCCTCAGATGAAAACTA
>NW_016821406.1:0-2589 GCF_001698545.2 Rhinopithecus bieti | reverse complement strand
CAGCATCCATGACATAGTTTCCAAGCTGTGTAATGTAAAGAAAACTTTATCTATGTGAGATGAATACACGTATCACAGAGCAGTTTCACAGGAAGCTTCTTTCCAGTTTTTGTCTCAGGCTATTTCCCATTTCACCATTGACGTCAATATGCAAACGAATATAGCTTGATACCTTTTTCTCCAAAAGGGTTTCCCTGATGATGTATGAGAAGAGAGGTATAACACTGTAAGTGGAATGCACAGGTCACAAAGCAGTTCCTTTAAAAGCAACCATCCTGTTTTATCTGAACATATTTCCTTTTCACCATAAGCCTCAAAGTGTTCCCGAATATTCCTTCATTTACTAAACATAAACAGTGTTAGAAAACTGCTCAATGCAAAGAGAAGCTTAACTAAGTGAGAGGAATTCACACACGATATATAACAGTTTCACAGAAAGCTTCCTTCTGGCTTTTATCTGAGGATATTTCTTTCTCCATATTTTAAACAGCATTTCAGGATATTCTAAAGAGCGTTCCCAAATATTCTTTCTCAGATTCCACAGAAAGAGTATCTTCAAACTGCTCAATCCAAAGAAAGATTTAACTCTATGAGATGAATACACACTTCACAAAGCAGTTGTTCAGAAAGCTTCTATCCAGTTTTCAACGGAAGACATTTCCTGGCTCACCACAGGCCTCCGGGTGCCACTTAATATCCCTTCGCAGATTCCTCAAAGCCAATTTCCAAACTGGGCAATGTAGAGTAAGCTTTAATTCTGTCAAGTGAATGCACATATCAGAGAGCAGTTTCTTGGAACGCTTCTTTCTGGGTTTTATTTGAGGATAGTTCACTTTTCACCATAGTCTTCAATGTGCTTTGAAACATCACTTTTTCAGTTTTACAGGAGCAGTGTTCAAACACTGCCTTATGAGAAAAGAGGAATAATTCTCTGATGCACACATCACAAATCAGTTTCTCAGAAAGCTTCTCTCCGGTTTTTATCTGAAGATATTTCCTTTTTCACCATAGTCCTGAATGTGCTCCCGAATGTCCCTTCGTGGTTCATCCATGATGGAGTTTCCAAGCTGAGTAATGTAAAGAAAGCTTCATCTATGTGAGATGAATAAACATAGCAAAAGCAGATTCACAGAAATCTTCTTTCCAGTTTTATCTGAAGATATTTCCTTTTCACCATAGTCCTGTACGTGCTCTTGAATGTCCCTTTGCGGATCCGTCCATGACAGAGTTTTCCTGCTGTGTAATGTAAAGAAAGCTTTAACTATGTGAGATGAATACACATATCACAGAGCAGTTTCAAAGAAAGCTTCTTTCCAGTTTTTGTGTGAGGCTCTTTCACTTTTCACCATAGGTGTCAATATGCTCCCGAATATCCCATGGTACCTTTTTCTCCAAAAGGGTTTCCCCTATGCTGTATGAGAAGAGAGGTATAACACTGTGAGTGGAATGCACACGCCTAAAGCTGTTCCCCGGAAAGCTTCTCTCCAGTTTGTATCTGAACATACTTCCTCTTTCACCGTAAGCTTCAAAGCGCTCCTGAATATCCCTTCACACGCCAAACATAAACAGTGTTAGAAAACTGCTCAATGAAAAGAGATGCTTAAATGAGTGATAGGAATTCACATGACACACAGCAGTTTCACAGAAAGCTTCCTTCTGGTTTTTATCTGAGGATATTTCTTTCTCCATATTCTATAGAGCATTCCAAAATGTCCTTCATCAGATTCCACAGAAATAGTGATCTCAAAATGCTCAATCCAAAGAATGCTTTAACTCTATGAGATGAATTCACATCACAAAGCAGATGCTCAAAAAGCTTTTCTCCAGTTTTCACTGGAAGGCATTTCCTTATTCACCATAGGCCTCCGGGAGCCACTTAATACCCCTTTGCAGATTCCTCAAAGACAGAATTTTCCAACTGGGCAATGTAGAATAAGCTTGAACTCTGTGAAATGAATGCACATATCAGAAAGCAGTTTCTTGCAACGCTGCTTTCTGGGTTTTATTTGAGGATATTTCACTTTTCGGATAGTCCACAATGTCCTCCGAATTATCACTTTTTTAGTTTTACAGGAATAGTGTTCAAACACTGCCTTAAAAGAAAAGAGGTATAACTACCTGAGTGGAATACAAGTATCACAAAGCAATTTCTCAGAAAACTTCTCTCCAGTTTTCATCTGAAGAGATTTCCTTTTTCACCATAGGCCTGAATTTGGTCCCGAATATCCCACCGTGCATCTGACCATGACTGAGTTTCCAGGCTGCATAATGTAAAGAAAGCTTTATCTATGTGAGATGAATAAACATAGCACAAGCAGATTCACAGAACACTTCTTTCCAGTTTCTATCTGAAGGCATTACCTTTTTCACCATATTCCTGAATGTACTCCCAAATGTCCCATCGCGCATCCATCCATGATGGAGTTCCCAAACTGCGTACTGTAAAAAAAGTTTTATCTATGTGAGATGAATATACATATCTATCACAAAGCAATTTCACAGAAAATTTCTTTCCAGTTTTTGTCTGAGGATATTTCCTTTTTCACCATAGCTGTCCATATACTCCTGAATGTCCCTTGGTAACTTTTT
>NW_016821405.1:0-1371 GCF_001698545.2 Rhinopithecus bieti | reverse complement strand
TGGGTACTGCAGGAGTTGGGTACTGTGGGAGTTGGGTACTGTGGCAATTGGGTACTGTGGGAGTTGGGTATTGTGGGAGTTGGGTACTGTGGGAGCTGGGTACTGTGGGAGCTGGGTACTATGGGAGTTGGGTACTGCAAGAGTTGGGTACTGTGGGGGTCGGGTACTATCATAGTTGGGTCCTGTGGGAGCTGGGTACTATTGTAGTTGAGTACTGTGGCAGTTAGGTACTGTGGAAGTTGCGTAATGTGGGAGTTTGGTTCTGTGGCAGTTGAGTAGTCGGGATTTGGGTACTGTGGCATTTGTATACTGTGGGAGTTGGGTACTGTGGGGGTTGGGTATTGTGGGGGTTGGGTACTGTGGGAGTTGGGTTCTGTGGGAGTTGGGTACTGTGGGAGTTGGGTTCTGTGGGGGTTGTGTATTGTAGAGGTTGTGTACTGTGGAGGTTGTGTACTGTGGGAGTTGGGTTCTGTGGGAGTTGTGTACTGTGGGAGTTGGGTTCTGTGGGAGTTGTGTACTGTGGGAGTTGGGTTCTGTGAGAACTGGGTACTATGCTTTGTTTTACATATCCGAATGCTGGGCCTGAGGGCACTAGGAACCGTGGGACCAGTGACCCAGCAAATGTGGGTCCAAGTTGGTTTTGGTTGCTACCCAGCAACCTGGTTGCCTCTGCAGAAGTTTCTAGAGGCACTGGGGGGAGGAGGAAGCCCCAAGGCCACTGGCCCCAGGCACCCTTTAAGTTGGGCCCCAAAGCCCCTGGTGAAACTCAGGTGTGTCCGGTGGGGCCCTCCACACACATCTGGGCTCATGCCTCCAATCATCTGTGGTGTGGAATCTCCCACAAAGCTCGTTCAGAAGACCCGCCCTCAAACATCCCATGCTCCTTCTCCCTTGCTGGTCCTTGGGGTCCAGGAGACACATCCTCCCCATCTGCAGGCTGTTCTGCCCCCTTCGCCATTCCTGAGTCCCCACTCCAGGCCTGGGCCAGCCACTGACTCTCTCTCTCTCTCTCTGTCTCTGTCTCTTTGTGTCACTGTGTCTCTGTTTCTTCCCCTCTGTCTCTGTCTCTGTGTCTCTGTTTCTCTCTGTGTGTCTCACTGTCTGTCTCGCTCTGTCTGTGTCTTTCTCTCTCCCTGTCTTTCTCTGGTTTTCTCTCTCTGTCTCTCCTTGTCTCTCTTTCTCTCTGTCCCTCTCTATCTCTGTCTCTCTTTCTCTGTCTGTCTCTTTCTCTCTGTCTCTCCCTATCTCTCTCTGTGTGTCTTTCTCTCTCTTTTTGTCTGTCTCTTTCTCTATCTCTGTCTCTCTGTCTTTCTCTCTCTGTCTCTCTGACTGTCTCTCTGTCTCTGTCTCTCTCTGTCTTTCTCTGTCTCT
>NW_016821404.1:0-1237 GCF_001698545.2 Rhinopithecus bieti | reverse complement strand
ATCCTTTATGACCAGTTTTTACACAGAAAGATGGAGGAAAGGCTAGATTGATATTTTTAGGTTTTATAGCTGGCTCTGGGGAAAAGGGGTTCTGGTTTCTATGACCTGCCTTGTGGAAGAGGGATTGTAGGTGCCTCTGGCTAGCCTTGGTGGAGAATGGGACTGAGAGACAGGAGGGCAGGAGAAGGTCAGAGAAAACTTTTCTTCTGAGGTTGTTTCTGAGGCCCTCATTCTGGGGTATGTTTTATGAGTGCCAAAATTCACAATGGGATGAAATTAGATATCAACAACAAATTTGGCAAATATGTGGAAATGAAACAATACCCTCTTGAATAACCAATATGTCAAAAAAGAAACACAAGAAAAATAAGAAAATGCTTTGATATTAATGAAAACAAAATGCAGAATACAAAACTTATAGATACAGCAAAATTAATGCTTAGAGTGAAATTTACAGCTATAAATGCCTATATTTTTAAAAAAGAAAGATTTCAAACAACAATCTAACCTTCCATCTGAAGACACAGGGGCCAGGCATGGTGGTGTGTGCCTGTAGTCCTAGCTACTCAGGAGACTGAGATGAAAGGATCACTTGAGGCTAGGAATTTGAGGCTGCAGTGTGCTATGATTATACCTGTGAATAGCTACTGCACTCTAGCCTGGGCAACTTAGTGAGGCCCATTTCTTAAAAAAAAAAAAAAAAAAGACACTGGGGAAAAAAGAGCAAAATAAACCCAAGGCAATCAGAATTAAGAAAATAATAAAGATTAGAGGAAAAATAAATGCGACTGGGAAGATAAAAACAACATAAAGAATTAACAAACCCAAAAGTTGGTTATTTGAAATGATTGATAAAACTGGCAAACCTTCATTATAGCTAGACTGACCAGGAAATAAGAGAGAAGATTTGTATCACTAAAACCAAGAATAAACAAGAGGACATGGCTGGGTGTGGTAGCTCACGCCTGTAATCCCAGCACTTCCGGAGGCCGAGGTGGGTGGATCGTGAGGTCAGGAGATTGAGACCATCCTGGCCAACGTGGTGAAACCCCGTCTCTACTAAAAATACAAAAATTAGCTGGGTGTGGTGGTGCATGCCTGTAACCTCAGCTACTCGGGAGGCTAAGGCAGGAGAATCCCTTGAACCAGGGAGTCGGAGGTTGCAGTAAGCCGGGATCGTACCACTGCACTCCAGCCTGGTGACAGAGCGAGACTCCATCCCCCACCCCCCAGAAAA
>NW_016821403.1:14983-18225 GCF_001698545.2 Rhinopithecus bieti | reverse complement strand
CAACAGAACTGAGGGTGCCCAGGGCAAGCGCCAGCTCATGTCATCACTGCCACTGAGCCCCGGGTACGTTTAACCATCGAGGGCCAGGAAATTGACTTCCTTCTGGACACTGGCGCAACTTTCTCAGTGTTAATCTCCTGTCCTGGACAGCTGTACTCAAGGTCTGTTACCATCCGAGGAATCCCGGGACATCCTGTAATCAGGTATTTCTCCCACCTCCTCAGTTGTAATTGGGAGACTTTGCTCTTTTCACATGCCTTTCTTGTTATGCCTGAAAGTCCCACACCCTTATTAGGGAGGGATGTATTAGCCAAAGCTGGAGCAATTATCTACATGAATATGGGGAACAAGTTACCCATTTGTTGTCCCCTGCTTGATGAGGGAATCAACCCTGAAGTCTGGGCACTGGAAGGAACAAACTCCGGACACACCAGCTTTAAGAACTGTAACACTCACAGCTTTATTCTTGAAGTCAGCGAGACCAAGAACCCACCGGAAGGAACCAATTCCAGACACAGTAAGAACCCATGTTCTTTGGTACATTTTATATAAACCTAGGAAGCAAGAAGTCGTGAACTGTGTATCAGATATTAGCAGTTTATAGATGAGAACCTTTCCACAAGTTTTGGAACATGTTTCCCATATAATAACCCCTTTTTAATTGGAAATGACCTAGACATCCAATAAGCATTCAAAACAATTCTAAGATTTTAAAGTATACAGTAAGTCTACTTACAAGCATTTATGTCATTTATATGTACCCAACTTTCCCATTTCTAACAGTTTATTTAGATTACTTCTGAAAACTGAGCTATTACACAAAGATGGTCATTATTTAAAGTTATTTCCCTGTTAACCATTTTAAAGCCTGTAAACATTAGGTGTTTAAGTAAGAACCTTAAAGTTAAACATATGGGCATTTTGTCAATAACTCAGATTTAGAAGTTATCATTGAACTAATAACAAATTAGTTACTGTCAAAAAAATATGCAAACTCACCACTTTATGGTGAAATTCACACTACTAAGCTATTCTTTCATGAAATTGGAACTTGTTTACATGGCTAAACTTTGTTTGTCCCAATACATAATCCAGTAAAAGCTGTGAACTTAAATTTTGGTAAAGCACTCTCTGTGGTGGCTTTTTTAAAAGAAACCTTTTACCCTTTTCCCTTCAGTTTCAAATGAGTTTCCAATGTTTACGTTCTAGTTAGACCACAAATAATGAGTCCTATCTCAGTACCAGCAGCTTAGTAACAGCAGATTTAAAGCAGGCAGAAAAGAAGAGAAAGATATAGCCTGGCAGGCCTCCACACAGAAGCCAGGTTTTACAAGTGGGGCATGAGAAATAAAGGAGGGGAAGAAGGTTTTATGAGTGGGGAATGAGAAAGAAAGGAGGTAAAGTGACTGAAAGGAAACTTGGGAGTCTTCCAGCCATCACACAGTGCAGGGTCACTACCCCCACCATTCTCATTTATCTTCCATTAAAGACAGTCTCAGTACCCCAAGTGGGAGGCTCTCCCAGATAGTCAGAAGGGTGAAATTGGAGGTGGAGAGTAAAGGGATCAGGGCTCATACACAAAGTCATACATTTACACATGGAAACAAACAGCATGCTTCCGAATGAATCACCAATCAAGGGATTGGGTGAGGTCCTGAATCCCCAACCCCAGTTCCACATGGCTCCACAGGCAGCTGAGTCCAAGCCCAGAAAATGCTCCTTTGGTGCTGCACATACAAACAAATGTAAATGTATAAAATGATGAAATGGTGTCACTATCAGCCAAGTCTAAATAAAGCAGGGCCCCAGCAGCACCCCAAGAGAGGCAGAAAGTGGTCAAGTGCACTCTAACTCACTCACTCAATTCCAGAGTTTGCTGGCTTCTTCAGAGGTCACTTTCTTTGTACCCGTGAAGCATTGAAAGCAGCAGACATCATGCTAGGAGGTGAAAGGGAGGTTCACGAAGAACAAAAGCCTTTCTGGCAGCTGCTGGGAAGTTCCCTAATGGTCCTGTCACAGGTCTGCTAGCCAAGAGCAGCTGGCACTTACAGGCGACCCCACGCCTGACCCAGTGGTGAAACCAGGCTGACAGGCTTGGATCGCCTAGGGCACACAGAACTTCCCCATATGGGCCACCAAAACTGTAACTAAAATGCAGGTTCAGTTGCTTGCCATTTGCACAGTGTCCAATTAACAAGAGTGAGGTCTGGTATAAAGAAAGTGACCTTTTATTCAAAACCTAGCTTACGGGAAGAAGTACAGACTTCCTTCCTTAAAAGTATCGCTTCACTTTTAGAGCAGAAAGTGCATGCTTTTCAAAGGGGGACTAGCATAAATGGCATGCAGGAGAGGAAGCAAACAGGTGGGGGTCTGCACGCTCACTTTGTTGCTTCATCTACCAGGCAGTCGAGTTGGTTTCTTCATGGACAGAACTAGGTTGTAAAGGTGGCTGAAGCTCTCCGGGTGGGAGAGTTTTGTAGCAGGCATACTTTGGGTTGTAAATTGACTGTTGTCCTCGTGGCAGTCTCCTCGTGGGAGAGAGCTCCACACTGGAGCTTCTAAGCACATAGTTAGATGAAGTTGTCTTGTAGGAAGTGTCTGGTGAAGCGGAGGTAAAAGGTTATAACTGAATTTCTAAAGGACTAAGCAGGAAGTGGGGAACAGGGAGAAAAGGAAAAAATAGAAAAGGAGTAACAAAAATAAGAAATAATAACTCATTCTCTTTTTCTTAGAAATATGAAATACTCAGTTACATAACCATCTGGAAGTCCTCAAATGTTGTTACCTCTCAGAGAGATCTTCACTGTCCTCTCTCTACACCCTCTACTGGATGATCTCATTTATATCCTCTTCACCTACTGCCCATACACCGATGACTCCAAAATCTACATCTCTGGCTCATTCTTCCTTCCTAGGCTGCACATCAGGGTATCTCCGGCCTTTTGAACATCTCCAAGTTAATGCCCCTTGGGTACCAGTAGTACAGGATTCCTGACTTAAAAGTACCACTTCTCTTTTGGAGCAGAAAGTAGGTGCTTTTATATTTTTCCTCTATTAGGTTCCATCTAAGGGAATGGCACACCATCAACTCAGTTGCTCCAGTCAAATATTCTAAAAATATATCCCTGATATCCACACCTCTTTCTCATCTCCAACATCCAATTAATCAACTCCTTTAAATGCCACATATTTATGTTTTTTTTTTTTTTTTTTTTTTTTTTAAAAAACCTTGCTTGGCCGCC
>NW_016821403.1:4936-13224 GCF_001698545.2 Rhinopithecus bieti | reverse complement strand
CGGGTTCACGCCATTCCCCTGCCTCAGCCTCCCAAGTAGCTGGGACTACAGGCGCCTGCCACCACACCCGGCTAATTTTTTGTATTTTTAGTAGAAACGGGGTTTCACCGTGTTAGCCAGGGTGGTCTCGATATTGTGACCTTGTGATCCGCCCGCCTCGGTCTCCCAAAGTGCTGGGATTACAGGCGTGAGTGACCGCGCCCGCCCAAAAGCAGCCATTTTTTATGGCAGAATGGCAACAGCATTCTGCATACCTGGGTATCTAATCCCAGCTTTGTTCTGTATTGGAAGCGTGACCTGTATCATTTTACCTAACCTTGCTGAGACTCAGTTTTCTCATCTGAAATGGAGCTGACAGAACCTCCCCTGCCCCCATCTGACTTTGAGCTCAAATAATTTATGTGAAAACAGTGTAATAAACTTTTCTTTAAAAATACATTAGGACTGAGCTAACTCCTAAAATGTCCACTAGGGTGCGTGACGCCACCACTGGAACCACCTGCTAAGAATAACTTTGCAGTCTACTACATATGTCTTCTTTTAACACCCAAGAAATGAGGTCTAAGTTTGAATGAGTAGATATAAGAAATATAATTGTTATCAACTCTGCCCTGAGCCCTCTATCCCCTCAGCACTAGCCCCAAAGTCTAAACTCCCAGAGGTCCTGGCCTGCTTCTTCACATTGTTGTGAATGCTTACACAGGTCACAGTGTTAATGGATCTTCTTGGACCACGGATGGGCTTTCTGGTTCTCCATGTTTACCATCCAGCACAGAGGAGAACCACTGAATTCATTATGCGATATTGTCATCATCTTCATCTAAAGAACATGAGCTTTTGAGTAAGATAAAACTCAATTTCCATTCCCAACCCACCACATTCTACTCCTTTGATTCATTTCATTGATTTCAGGTTTACAGCCGTAACTTTCTAGACCTTTAACTCATTTCATTGATTTCAGGTTTATAGCCTTAACTCTGGGAATAGAAGTTTGAGACACCTCAAGTGCTATTTGGAGACTGAGTTGAGAGAACAGCTCTCCCCTCTCCTCAGGTATGGGAATATCAGTGTCCATAATGTGAAATTGCAAACTCTCAGTTTTTGGTAGTGGTAGGGGTTGGAGGATGGACGGATTTCTCTAGGCCATTTGGAGTCAGCCTGGGTCAGAGAACTAGTCTAGCAACAAAACCTACAGTGTCTGGCCCTTCTAGTATACACTGTGCAGTAGTTGTAAATTGTATTTTTTGTATTACATTTCCCTCACATTATCTGGTAATCTTCAGTAAAATCTCATTAAAAGTCACGGCCTAGTCTCTGATGGTGCTGTAGGAAATTAGGGAAGGGTGTGGGCACATTATAGGGTAAGAAGGTAGAAAAGGGAGAGCAGGATTCCCTTTTGAGTCCAGAGTGGTAGTATCCTTATTTACCACTTGGATACCACTGTGCCCAGAGGAGCAGCAACTTCATGAGGGGCAGAGCTTGCAGGCAGTGATACGGTGGAGAAGACAAAGATGACTTTCTGGAAAACAGATAAACTAGTAACAGGCCTACTTTTAGCCAATACACTGCAATTGTATGATTTATTACAAGAGCACCCCGTCTGAATTGATGGCTTGTCCCCAGCCTCAGTGCTTGGTAAGTAAAAAATCTGTGTGGGAATCAGGAAACAAAAGCAAACACAAAACAGGCCTATTCCACCCTGCACTAGGTCCTGGTGACTAGAGCTTGGTCTAGATTTCAGACCCAAGTTTTCTGCTATGCTTTTTGTACTTGTGCAAAAGGCAAAAGCAGTACAAATTCCATTATGGCCGAGCATTAGCCTAAAAAATTCTAAGGAATGGCGAGATGCCTGTATGGTGTATGCTTAACAATAAAAAGATCATGGATTATTTGGAAATACTCTGGATGAGGCCACCCGTGCTATCCTTGTTTGAATCACATATATTTTTATTTGTAAATAGAAAGACTGGAAATTATATATTTCAATTCGGTTATCTGTGTAAAGGAATCGTGTGATTTTTTACATGTAATAATTTTTTAAATGTAATAATTTTTTAAATGTTTATTTTTAACTGTTGTGAGTACATAGTAGATATATATATATATGTATGGGGTATATGGGATATTTTGATAAAGACATACAATGTGTAATAATCACATCAGGGTAAAAGGTGCATCCATCACCGCAAGCATTTATCCTTTGTATTACATACAATCCAATTACACTTTCAGTTATTTTTTAATGTACAATTAAATTATTGACTATAGTCACCCTGTTGTGCTATCAAATACTAGATCTTATTCATTTTTTATTATTTTGGAATTTTAAAATTTTTCTGAAATTAAGATGAATTAATTTTGCAATCAGAAAAAAATATTCAGTGCCTTTTTAAAAAAGGGTAAATAGTAGAATGAGTGTCCCAACTGGAACCTAAACCTATGGTCCATCACTAGGGTTTAAAGTGTTCTGGTAATGTGTGACATACTGAAGGGAATAAAATCCTTTGGCATGTAGAACTGGGGGCTTTGCAGGAAAAATTCACACTCAGGGAAGAGCAGTCTGCAAACAAGTTTAGCTCAAGAACAAAAGCTAGGTTTTTGGAGAAGAGGAATGAATCTTTCTGGGCTGTGGATCTGTCTTCTGATCAGCCTTCTGCACTTAAGTCTAGAGGGGGCCTACAAGTAAACTGTGAAGAATACTTTTTTCAATTTTTATTATGGAAAATTTCAAACATATACAAAAGTATAGAGAATAGTATAATGAACTCTCAAACATCCATCACACAGCTTCAGCAATTATCAATTTATAGCCAATCTTGTTTCATCTATGCACTCAATTACCCCACACTCAGATGATTTTGAAGCAAATACCAGTAGCATATCATTTCACCTGTACATTTTTCAGTATACTTCTCTAAAAGATAAGAATGTTTTAAAACAACATAACCACAGTACCATATCACATCTTTAAAAAACAATAAATCAAGAAGTTACGTTTTTATTTCAAATTATGTAACAATTGGGGACACAATCAATACATTTCACTGGTATCATGAGGAAGAGTGTCACACTAAAATGGAGTCCAAGCTTTTATCGATGCAATTGCTTTATAATGTAAAAGAAAAAAATCAAACAAACTACCATATTAGAACCACTCTGGGTCATTTGTAAGGAACTGGAGAAGACTGCTGATATCACACATCCCATGGCAAACTCCATAAGATTTCTTCTAAACACCTTTGTTATTTTCTTAAAGCTATTCTCCTGGAGGCAGCTGATCCAAGTCCTCGTTTTTTAAAAATCCTTCATTTTGTTTTCCCCTCTAATGGCAGCTTCTTTCCTAAATGCCTTTTCCAAGTGACAACAATTTTCCCTCTCTCAGCCCTCTGCATTCTCATATGCAGAAACCAGGTAGGATGAGGAGCTAGCTGTGTGTACTAGAAAAGGGATGAAAACTACAGCCAAATGGATCAGTGAGAGAGGCAAAAGAAACCTAGACAAACTAAATGGCATAATTAACTTTGGAAACTGCCTATGATATAGCCTGTTAGCTCTGGCATCAAATAATACAGTATGTTAAATCTGTAAAATGAGGAAACAGTGTTTCCTCAAAGAGATGTCAAGATGACGTGTAAGAAGTGGTTAGGGCAGGCATTGCAAAAAAAAAATGTTTTATATATCATTTTAAAATTTATTTTTATAAAAACTCACATTATTTTGTGTCCACTGTATTTATTTTTACAATTACCTTTATAGCAAGTGATAGTTTTTGAATAAAATTTTAAGCAAATCATCAACAGTACAAAAACACTAGAGTTGTTACACGAAGGACTGATTCTACAAAACATTACCCTAGGCGATGGTATAATCTTAAAACTGTGCAGCTACTGTGTGGTATGACATAGAAATAGGAGTAATAATTCTTGTCCTCAAATATCTTACAACTGCCTTGAAATATTTCTGAAACACCTGATACACAAAAGCCACACACATGGTGCCTGGATAGCATATACTCTACTAGCACCAGATTGGAAGGGGAATGTTTTGCCACACGGTGATTACAAAATATTAATTGAATCAAAGAACCTTCAGTGATACCAACCATATTTCAAGTAGTGTCTCAGATGCAGGATATGCAAAGAGTAAGGAAAAATAGTCTTTGCTCTCAAAGACATCATAGTCTAATGAAGAAGGCAGACACATCAAAAAAGCACAACAAAAGGCTATAGGTGCTGAATTAAGAGTCTGTTCACGTATAATAGTACAACAACCAGAGCAAGAGTCAGTGGTATAGACAGGGAAGGAGTGTCCCAAGATGCAGGAAGAAACCAGATGAGCTGTCTTCTTGGGAACACAGAAGTGCTCACCTGTACTTGACAATTCCATTGATCACTGGGTTCACATCAATGTTTCTTTCAGCACAATCCTGAACATCTTTGCTGTTTGTTCATCTGGAAAAACAAACCAACATAAAATTAGCAGGCTTATGTTAATAATTCCTCCAACTGACAAATGTACCAAGAGCTTATTATGTATATCAATCACTTTGTATCAAGCACTTCACTTCCACAGAATTATCTAATGCAGATGCAATGAGTCTGGATCAGCAACTGAGGGGGTTATAAGCCAATGTATACCGTGATGCAAAAGTCAGGAAAGCAGTGATATCAGAAGTTTTGTAAAAGAGGAGTGACCATTTAAGACATAAAGTATCCTAAATTCCATGTTACAGACTCTAGACTCATGGAAATAATTCAGACTGGTTCCCACCCACGAAAGAGTTTTCAGTCCAGTGACCACACAGCCATGAAAATAGATTAAGTACAATAAACTCTGCGAACCATGACACAGAAGGCGGTTTCTTAACCCAGGTGGTCAGGAAAGGCTCCTCATTGGAGATGTTTATAAAGTATCTATTTTTACTATCTCCAACAATGGATTTTTTTTAAAAACTGGGCGTCAGATTGTTAGATAACTTGGTTTAACTTTCAGTGAGGAAGAACTGGAACTAGATCTGTCCGACTTCAAACCCCCAATGTAGTTTCTATCACATCATGCGCTCACCCTTTTTGTTGTTGTTTTGTTTTGAGATATAGTCTCACTCTGTCGCCCAGGCTGGAGTGATCTTGGCTCACTGCAACCTCTGCCTCCTGGTTTCATGAGATTCTCCTACTTCAACCTCCCAAGTGAAGGGATTACAGGCACGCGCCACCAGGCCTGGATAATTTTTGCAGTTTCACTTCATTAATAATTAGAAGTAGAGTCGGGGTTTCACCACATTGGCCAGGCTAGTCTCCAACTCCTGACCTCGAGTGATCTGCCTGCCTCAACCTCCCAAAGTACTGGGATTACAGGTGTGAGCCACCACGCCCAGCCCATGCTCTATCTTACAAAAGCATTATGTTTTAGCACAGTCAGCATAGTGACTTTCACTTCTTATAGTGCTGTTTGCCCAAACGTATTTAAAATCTGCTAAATACCATTAGTATTAATAGCTATCTTATCAAGAGACCACTACCAGGAAAATACTGTTGAAAGTCTTTCTGAGAGTACCTGGTGGCTCCCCCCACAAGGGAATTCTAGGGGTGAAAGCTCTGCCAGGCAAATACACATTTTCTAACTGTAAACAAATTGGCATGCTTATACTAACCTTCTGAAATGAAATCACAGAAAGAATTTAAAACCTTTACATCAATTGTTGCAAATGAATCTATGCAAATAAAGCAACTAAATTATTTTCTAATTTCTTCCCTTTAGTTTGTTTCTTTAAAGTGTAGTCAACAGATTTTGTATCTAAACACACATACACATATACTTCTTGAAAAAAATTTATGTATTATAGACACAGCACCAATTACGTTTCCAGTATATGCATCTATATTAATGTTTCCTCTTTATATATTCACAAGAATAAAACACTTGACCAGCTGAAAATGTAAGCTATTTATAAAACATGCAGAAAATAAATCTCTGATTCATGTCTGCAAACCTCAACTGTCTGTGTACTCTTTTTCCTTTCTTTATCAAGACAGGGCTGTAAAATTTAGGTGTACATTTTTCGGCTATCACAAAAGAAATAGTGTACAAGTGAACTCTAATACTCTTAGAAGGAAAAAAAATCTCAACTATACATCAAATTTTGGAGCACCAAGGTGGTAGAAATTTTCTATATACCACCTCTGTTCTAAAGAAATGTGATGCCACTGTTCTGAAAACATATCTTATAAATACATTTAAGTATAGGTAAACAAAGTACAAATCTCAGTTTCTCAAAACATTTTCTGTACTAATGCTTTTAACTTGAAACTCTTGACTTAGTTTTGAAGAGAAAAAAAGAATCTCCTTGGCGCTCTTAACTATTCTGATGAGACTAAGTTCTAGAGAATATTTTATAAAACCACTTAATTTAACTTGACAGTACGTCTTGAAAAGTAGCACTACATATTCTAAGTGTTTCTGGAAAGAAAAAAGAAAAGAAAACCACAACATATTTATAAGCTCACAATTCTTAACAGTGGGTTACTATGAATACTGTACATTATTTTTTACTTTGTCAGATAACTTAAGAACCAAATAAGATGATGCATAATTACTTCTAATGATAGCAAGTACGAGTTAAGTCTCCAGTGTAATTGTGACAGTGTTTCATGTGGAATACATTTTATCTACAAAATATCCATAAAATACAATCTCTCCTAGGTCAATATTAATGTAGAAACAAGAACCTTCTGGAATAACTAGCTTATTGAGGAAAATCTTAAGATCTATTTTAGACTGAATAATAAAAGTCAATTTGTTTGGAATTTACACTATGTGCTTCATGGTGATGAAATAATCTGTACAACAAATAACCATGACACAAGTTTACCTGTGGAACAAATCTGCACTTGTACCCCTGGAATTAAAAGTTAAAAAATATTTTAAACATATGTGGTTCAAATATATATATTCAACATGTATCACTTTGTTAAGAGAAAATAGAAAATACTCAGTATTTGATCAGACCATGTAATTAAAATAAAACTGTTATAAGTTTTAAAAGCCACAATTTCTAGTTTACTCTTTGATAGCATCAGTGCAGAAAATGTTTTGAAAACAGATTTGTACTTTGTTTACCTATACTTAAATGTGTTGTTATAAGATTTATTTTCTAAACAGTGGCACCATATTTCTTTAGAAAGTGCAATGGCACCCACTGTTTAGCAGCATAAAATATATTATTTGTGAAATTACAATGTACTCCAAATAGAGAAAATATTTCAGTGTTTTGAAGGGTAAAATACAAAAGCACACAAGGGGTCAGCAAAAAAAAAAGAATAGAGACAGTTTAAAAACGAACTATTCTATGGTATTAAAAGACAGGAGAGCAAAATAATGAGTAGGAGGCTTTTGGATTACAGGCAACGTTAATTTCTTGATGTAGATGCTGGTCACCTGCACCTAGAATAGGCTGTCCTGTGAGACAAAACAATTACTCTCTATCATAAGAGAGATTGTTCAGGAATCTTAATAGTTTGACAATTCTCTACCAGCTGAACATCACTAGAGCTAACTCAGTTGGGATGTAATCGCCATAAAAGATCCCATTTCTGTGGTTACTGGGAGTCAGGGAGGTTTAAGAGGAATGTCACTACATTCAAATAAGGGAGGGAGAGCATCTTCAAAAGCGAACTTAAATCCAGAGAACCATGGATCTTCTATGGTATCCAATAAGGGGCAATGGGAGTTGGAAGTTGAGCATGGGAAATCAAATTCTGTGAATACAGTTTTTCTGGTAAGATGTGTTTGGCTAGCAGATCCCCAGCAGCATCTATTCATAAGGTTAATCTACATGGGAAATAGCGATTTGAAGTCAGCAGTGAAAAATTACCACTTGTGAAAATTTTTTGAAAACCAAATGATCTACACATACAAACAGAAAAAGAAATTTCTGAAAGAGGCAAATGAGATGCCATTTCTGAGGCTAAAGTGACGAGTGCAGAAAGAGCACAAGATGTAGAATTTCCTAATTTTTAAAAAAATTCAAAACTGATCTTTTAAACCAACTCCCACCACAGAAGGCCTCCTTGACAAGGGTGAACGCTGTGAAGGAGAAAACAACTCAAGGGAAAAAAAATACTAAAAGATGCCCACACAACCAAGCTGGTCAGACTTTAAAGGCCTCCACTACCAAACAAACCACAAGGCTGGTATCAAAAATGCGCACGCACGCTCACCCACGACTATGTGTGAAATGTAAAACCAAAAACATCACAGGGCGCACAGGCAGACACACACACACTCCCTAC
>NW_016821403.1:0-667 GCF_001698545.2 Rhinopithecus bieti | reverse complement strand
AAGAGTAAAGATCCTTTTTAAGAGAACAGCATTCCACTGTCTGGTTTTGCATATTTAAGTATTTCTCCAATGATGAACAGCGTAATTTAGGAATCACTGTAGTAGTAGACTGTTACAGTGAAACTGCAATTTGTTCATGGAAGCCTATATCTCCTTCTACATTGTCAATGTCTCTGGTCTTGGCCATGTAATCTGTTGTGTCCAGTGGGACAATAGCAAATGCGAACAGAAGCCAGCAGAGAACTGAAAAGTGCTTTCACACTGGGGTGTCCCCCCTCATTTTGCACTTAAAACATTGTGACAGCAATGTGAAGAAGGTGGGGCTAGCAGGATGATGAGATACCCATGGCAGATTCTTCCCCTTCACCCCAGCTGAAAGTGAACCTATTGCCCAACGTATGGGTGAGGCCATCCTAGATCATTCAGCTCCTAGCAGAACTACTTAGGTCATAGCAGGACACTAGACGAAGATGCATAACTAAGCCTAGCCATGAACAGCAAAAAGAAAAAAAAAACACTCACATGAGATCAGCTGAAATTACTGACCTGCAGAATTGTGAACAAAATAATTTACTGTTGTCTAAAGCATAAAATTTGGGGGTGTTTGTTATGCATTAAAAACTAGCAGCTCCAGCCATTGACACCATCCATCAAAATCCACCAAAAC
>NW_016821402.1:0-609 GCF_001698545.2 Rhinopithecus bieti | reverse complement strand
AATATATAAAATTCTAGATCTTTTGTAAGCAGCTCAGTTCCATTTTTATAAACAAAATATGAAATTATTCTGTACGTTTTGACTGGCTTTTTTTTTCATTCCACAGTATTCTATAAATACATTCTACCATGAAAATAGAGACCTGCCTCATTCTTTTTATAGCTGCACAGTACCCATTATATAGATGTACCATAATTGACCTACCTATTCTCTGTTGCTGGTGGTTTTAATTTCTTGGATTTACCAACTATGCTATAATAAATCATCCCTGTGCATACATTTTATCAATGTTATACTTTTAACAATGAAGTTTTATTTTTTCAAAAGTAACTTGGATCTTACTCAATTCCATGGATTTCCATCATAAGTGAAAATTACAGCTGGGCATAGTGGCTCACACCTGTAATCCCAGCAGTTTTGGAGGCCGAGGCGGGTGGATCACCTGAGGTCAGGAGTTCAAGACCAGCCTGGCTAACATGGTGAAACCCCGTCTCTCCAAAAATACAAAAATTAGCCGGGAATGATGGCGGGTGCCTGTAATTGCAGCTACTCTGGAGGCTGAGGTAGGAGAATCACTTGAACCCGGGAGGCAGAGGTTATAGTGAGTCA
>NW_016821401.1:0-608 GCF_001698545.2 Rhinopithecus bieti | reverse complement strand
CGTAGGCCTCAGTGCGATCCAAACTAGCCCTTCTCAGATTCCTGAAAGACAGTGTTAATGGCCTGTTCCATGAATCATGAGTGTAACTCTGTGAGATGAATTCACACATCACCAAGAATTTTTTAAGAAAGCTTCTTTTTCGTTTTCTTCTGAGGATATTTCCTTTGTCACCGTGAGCTTCCCTCCGCTAAGAAGTATCCCATGGCAGATTTCAAGGAAACTGTGATAGCAAACTCCTCACTGAAGACAGACTTGTAACACTGTGAGTTACATTCACACATCACAATGCAGTTTCTCAGAAGGGTTATTTCCAGTTTCTATCGAAGGATATTTCCTTTTTCACAATAGCACTCAATGAGCTCCCAAATATCACTTTAACGGACCCACGAGAACAGTGTTAGCAAACTATTCCAAGAAGGGGATGGTGGAAATCTGTGTGATGATGTCACACATCAGAAAGCAATCTCTCATAAAGCTTCCCTCTAGTTATTATTGTAAGATATTTCCTTTTTCACCATGTGCCTATATTGGCTCCCCAATATGACTTTGCAGATTCCACGAAAAGAGTGTTAGCAAACTTGTTCTGAGCAATAAGTTGTAACTCTGTG
>NW_016821400.1:0-1242 GCF_001698545.2 Rhinopithecus bieti | reverse complement strand
AATAAATAAATAAATATATTCTACTATATATTTCTCCTTAAAATGATGTCTGTGAGCAGTTCATTCTATAAAAGTATAGATTAAAGCTTACTACAAAATTATACTTTTTTTTACGGTTTTAAGCAAACATGTTTCCATAATTTATTTATTTACTTATATATTCTTTTGAGACGGAGTCTTGCTCTGTCACCCAGACTTGAGTGCAGTGGCGCTATCTCGGCTCAGGTTCAAGAGATTCTCCTGCCTCAGCCTCCCAAGTAGCTGGGATTACAGGTGCCTGCCACTGTGCCAGGCTAATTTTTGTGTTTCTAATACCAACAAGATTTCACCATCTTGGCCAGGCTGATCTCGAACTCCTGACCTCGTGATCCACCCGCCTTGGCCTCGCAAAATGCTGGAATTACAGGCATGAGCCACCGCGCCCAGCCTCCATAATTTATCTTATGGTATGAGGCTGTGACAGGTGCTAAAAATCATCTGTGTAACCCTCTCAAAGCCTTCTGTTTCTACTGACAGATGTACAACATTTGGTAGATATTAAGAAAAAAAATCATCCATCATAAAGGGATGAATATCATCCAAAATTAGTACCACTCATGGAGGGATTGTTGTGGAGAAAATAGCTCTATGGATTTTTTTGGGGAGTGAACTAAATATTAACAAAAGAGAAATAAATATTATTGAATATTACATTTTGTATTATACAAAATATACAAAACCTGCTGTAAAGTCATGTATTTATGATATTAAGCAACATAAATATTATAATATATGCATATATTATTATATATTCTATATTATTATGTATATATTGTTATATATATAACAATATATTGATCGTATACTTGAAAATTGCTTCAGTAGATTTTAAGTGTTCTCATCACACACAAAAAATAATATGAAGTAATGTATATGTTAGTTAGCTTGATTTAGACGTTCCACAATGTATATAGATATAAAAACATAATGTAATGCATTGTAAATATGTACAATTTTTATTTCTCGTTACGAAATACAATTTTTTTTTTTGAGACAGGTCTCTTACTGTCACCCAGGCTAGAGTGCAGTGGCACAATCTCCATTCACTGAAACCTCCGCCTCCTGGGCTCAAGTGATTCTCCTGCCTCAGCCTTCCGAGTAGCTGTGATTACAGGAATGTGCTACCATGCCCAGCCAATTTTTGTATTTTTAGTAGAGACGGGATTTCATCATGTTGACCAGTCTGGTCAATACATTTTTTAA
>NW_016821399.1:0-883 GCF_001698545.2 Rhinopithecus bieti | reverse complement strand
TATTTAAAAAAAAGTTTGAATAATAAGCCATATTAAAAGTCTTCTTTAGAAAATACTTATCATAGTATTAGAGATTGATACAATCAATAAATGAAATTTGCACTCATTCATGTATGTAAAGATATACCAAAAATGATGATTGACCTATGTTATTTTCTGTGTTCACAGAACCAATATAAAGAAATTTTATCTTACTTTAATGTATATGATACATGTTACTTGTATTTTTTTAAAAAATTCACCTTTTCTGGAAGTAATTGTTGAATAGAACTAATTCATATATTCTCCCTTATCATTAATATATGAACTAATTCATATATTCTCGCATATCATAAACCCATTTGTAAGTTAATAAATGTATATCTCAAAAAGTTATATAGTCAAAAAGTTTGAGTCTATAGACTCAAAAGTTATACAGTCTATATCATTTTAGTACTCCCTTCCACTTTACCAACTTTACCCTACTTTATGGGCAAGTCTAGTTTCTCATGGACCAAGTGGTAGACAATTTCTCTCTCAATGTAACAAGGAGAGCCTGTATCTCAGAGCTCCTGCCCCCAGTGGCTGTATAATCCTGAAACAGTCCTGATTTAGGGACTTCCCAGAAAATGGAACAGACACTAGCTGGAGCCTCATCCTAGATTTTAGAACATTAACTCACAGAAACATATAAACTCCAAGCTAGAAAAAAGCTAAAGAGAGAATGCAATTTAGACCTCTCCTACAACTTCAACTTCCACTCTTAGATCGGTATAGTGCACCAGAAAAATCAGCCTCAACTCTTTTTCCAAACAGTAGATCTTGGGAACTAGAAGTGGAGCAGTTTCTTAAGAAGGGGAGCAGTTTTGGTACCAGTACCATGCTGTTTTGGTTACTGTAGCCT
>NW_016821398.1:0-2180 GCF_001698545.2 Rhinopithecus bieti | reverse complement strand
ATATTTTAAACGTTGTGGTTCTATAATGGTAAGCAAAGAAAAGTTTTAAAAGAAATATACAAAATGATGAGTTAATATTTAAACAAAAATCCTTTATTATATAACACATGTAAAATAAATTACGTATGTTGTGTAGCTATAATAAAATAGATACATATGTTCGTGGAATAATATACCTTGATCTCTAAAAATTATGATGTTGGACTGCACTGAATGAATTTGGGAGGCATTTATGTTTCCCTGCTAAATCAAGGAGCAATTTAGAAAGCAGTAGAGGAAAACGCTAATCTAACAGCAAACATATAGGATCTGTGTGTATGTGTGTGTGTGTGTATGTGTGTGACAACTGGAAGCTTCTCAGATGCTCCTCAGGAAGCCTAAGCTTATAAGGCTTTTATGGTTTAGTTGAAATCGGTTGTCACTCCCACCCTATCCTCTCATGTGCTTTAATAAGAAACAAGCATTCTTCCTAACAAGTCTGGAGAAATGTGTATGTGCTCGCATCTTACCTGGTCATTGCTGCTCTTGCTAATTCCCCTGCTTCTCTGTATTTCTGTCTCTGCACGTACAGCCACCTGTTGAACCAGTTTTCACCTCTCTCATTCCCAGATATTTCTCGTTTTTCTTCATCATCCCCAAAGAACCCATAAATAAGTTTGCATGAGCTGAAATCTATGAAAAATATGACACATTGGGGAGATGCTGCTCCACAACAGAACACAGCAGAGAGCTTACAATTCAATATTATTCCCCTTCATCTTTCAAAGTCACTTGGGAAATGATTGGGACACTGTCTGTATCTCCCTGGTATGCCTTCATTTGAAGCTCCATCTTCATGCTATCTTCTGCCATCTCACAGGGCTTCTCTTGCCCCTTTTCTTTGACTAACAATCTGTAAAACAAAAAATCCTTCACTGTCTTCTATGCAGAAAAATTCAGCTTCTTCAGATCCTCCCTTATAAACCATAGTGCTTATATTTGCAAATCTTTGAGTGCAGTAACGCTTCTCACATTCTCCAGGATTTGGCAGCACAAAGAAATGTTGACATCCCATTTATGTGCCCATCTATACCATGCACAATTCAAATTTTAAGGCAGAACTTTTTCACCTTAAAGGAAATAAGACCACCTTCATTCCCTGTAGCATTGTTGGAAGAGAAGAATAGATTAAAATTTTATATATATATGTACATATATATACACACACACACATGCACACACACACACATATGTGTGTGTGTATATATATATATCTGTGTGTGTGTGTAGATCTACTAGCATTAATTTTACTTCCTACTACACATAATATGTATAGAAAAATAAAAACTTTGAAAATGCACAGAAAAGTCAGTCATAATGGTATGATTAAGGATAATTTTCTCAACTGAACGTTTTTTAAATTTTCTGAAATATGTGTGATGATTATTGTAGCTGAAAATCAGTAATAAGAAAAAGAAGAAGGGTGAGACTACAGACATAAGAGCAGAAAATCCTTCATTCAACTTTTAAAAACTAGCTTTCACAGCTTCTTCAGTAAATTAAAATTAGAGCTCAATTTTTCATTACTCACAAAAAATCTGGTTTTCACTGTTAGGCATTATCACATTTTTCTACATTCTGCCTATTAACACAAACACAACAAAATGTGTTCTAAGGAATACAATACATAGTGAAATACCAAATATATAACTAATATTATGTATTTAAAATGGAGAACCATCAAGAAACACCAAGACGATATCTCTTATTTGTGTCATCAATGATAGTCGGTTGAAAATACAATTAGGCTTTGAAAACAAAATATTACTAATCTTAGCGCTTGAAACTTTTGACTTAGGTAACATTTTCAAATCATTAACATTTGTTTTTTTCCCTTCCTTCCTTCCTTCCTTCCTTCCTTCCTTCCTTCCTTCTTTCTTTCTCTCTCTCTCTCTCTCTCTCTCTTTCTTTCTTTCTTTCTTTCTTTCTTTTCTTTCTTTCTTTTCTTTCTTTTCTTTCTTCTTTCTTCAGAGGCTTGCTCTGTCGCCCAGGCTGAAGTGCAGTGTTACGATTTCAGCTCACTGCAACCTCTGCCTTCAGATTTCAAGTGATTCTTCTGCCTTAGCCTCCTGAGTAACTGGGACTACAGACACACGCCACCAATGGGGCTAATTTTTGTATTTTTATTAGAGACGGGGTTT
>NW_016821397.1:0-610 GCF_001698545.2 Rhinopithecus bieti | reverse complement strand
TTCATGACTTCCCCCCCGCTCCCCTGCCGCCCCCCGGCTCCCCCCCCAACCATTGTTAACATAAAAGAAAAACATAAAGAAAGAATACCTGTCACAACAGGGCGCACCTTTCAACTAAGGAACTCCAGGTGGCTGTGTAGAACCATCCTCACCCTGGAAAGGGGGAAACTGAAAGAAAAAGCAGAACACGCCATTATCGAGGCCAGAACCCCGACTGCGATTCCTGGACGGGAGCCACCAACACCCGCAAAATCGATCGCTGCATACGCCCCGCGGCGCGGACGGTAGGAATCACAGCCCCGGGCTCCTGAGGCCAACCGTGGCCGTCGGGGCCAGCCAGCGGCCTGTGCCTCAGTCTCCCCATCTGTAAAGGGGTGGGAGGCGAGGAGGGGAACAGGGTCCCGCGCGACTCCCGCCCCAAGTCCTCTCTCCTCCGAGGGTCCCGACGGTGGCGACCCCGCACGCTCCCCGGACTCGGAGCCCTCCCGGGAAGCCTCGGGGGTGGGGAAGCCCCGGGGTGGGGAAGCCCGGGCTGACGTCAGCGTGCTCGGCACCCCACAGGCCCGGCCGGCTCCGGCCCGGGCAACTAACGGGCCGGCGCCGAGGGCCC
>NW_016821396.1:33466-36223 GCF_001698545.2 Rhinopithecus bieti | reverse complement strand
TTTAAATATTTTACTTCAAGCTTCAATAATATTTTCTGGCATTCAAAACAATTTAGAAAATACAAATGCCTCAAGAACACACTTCCTGACTCAAGGGAGGGGAGGAAAAAGGAAATTATGTATACAAGGCAGGGCATAATGCCAAATGTTGAATCATTCTTTGAAATCAGTTCACATCTCTCAGTTTGTTTTCTTAGTTAGCATGTTACAATATTAGGTTTTCGATAATTCAAATAGCATTAATTTCAGTTTCTTTAATCCTTTTTACATTTTAAGATCAAAATGATATTTTTCTCTCACAACTTGAAAAGGAAACAGTAGATTATTTTTTTCCCCACTAAAGAGTGGACCTTAAAGACCATTGAGGTATAAACCTAAGGACCTTTTGTTGGTCCTGGGAAACAAACTGGGTGGCTTTCTGTATGACTGAGGGACACCAAAAGATCTACCTGCCCATAAATTTTCTCCTCATTTTTCCATGATGTCCAAAATGACACTCTTCACAAAATTTCTAAAATTATATGTTTCTACTGAACTGACTTTGTTTTATCCATCAGGGGTCATATCTCAACAAATATTTATCTAATAATAAATCTTTGAGATCCAGGTAAATTGTCTTAGTATCTCTAACACCTAGTACAATACGTGGCCCATCATTTGAATGGCCTTCCAACGAAAATGAATGGTTCTAACAGAGTATGTCATAGATCAGAAACATTTTCACTGGGACCAGGCGTTCAGGAAAAAGCAAAAGCAGGAGAGCCACCTGAGTTTTAGTTCTCTCTCTGACCTCATTCTTCTCTACCTCTCTTTCATACTCTCTGATTTAAACTCTAGTGTCCAGGTGTGCTCCCACTCTGGCCTTTGTACTGGTTCGTCCCTCTCCTAGGAATGTTTTCTCCCCAGTTGCTTGACTTTCTCACCTTCCTCAGGTCTTTCTCAAATAGCGTCTTCTTGATAAAGCCTGCCCTGACTACTTTATTGAAAATTACAACCCCCCTTTCCATGTCTGCTATTCTCATCCCTTTACTCAACTCAATATCTTTTCTTCGTAGTATTTATCATGTTCTAACCTTTATTTACTTATTATTATTATTATTATTATTATTATTATTATTTGGTCTGTTGTCAAAAGGCAAAGTTTTGGTCCATTTGACTTACTGTATATCCCAGCTCCTAGAAGAGTACCTAGCATGTATCGGGTGCTCAAAATAAATGTTTAAATGGATGGAAGAATGAATTAGTGAATTCCCGTACATAGCTTAAGGGTATTCAACACCTAGGCTGAGGGAGGTGGCAAATGTCTGAAAGGGGTGGAAATATAGGAAGAATGAAACAGGGCGTGATGTAGATCTGCTGCCATCCTCAAAATTTTGCCTACAGTCAGACTTTTGCTTGTCAAATCAACATAGTCTGTGTAAAAGTAATAACATGGAATTTATTATTACTGTTTTTAAATGCACAAAGTTAGTTTTTGTGGTAGTGAATGGACAGATACCCATTTATCATTTAAAAAACAGTTGTGCCAGAGAATGTAAACATGTGAGCCTCACAGAATAATTAGAGTGTATATAATTTATGTCTGTGTTCCAGTTTATTAACATAATTTTTTTCCATAAAACTATTAATATAGCTGCTTTACCATGTACTTATAGGCAAAAACACAGTTTTACAAAATGTCAAGTCAAACTATAATTTTATGTTTTCATGTGACAGATTTATTTCAGTAACAGGTGATTTAGTGACATAAGATATGTTTGTCACATGCACATGTCAGTCTGTTCTTGGCTTATCACTGCCCTTTGAAATCTGATATTCCTTTCTGCATCCATCTCATTAGATTCCAAGTATGGGCTAGAAAAGTACATTGTTGCTTTCCTACCTGTTGTCCAGGATTGCCCAAGCATTAGTATTATGTCCTAGTTGAACCTTAGATTCATTTCTAAAATAGTCATGGTCCTATGACCTGGTGACATTAAGTACGATCTGGGCATCGAGATCTCAACCCAGGATATTTTGCGTATTATACTACTGTAATTTTGCATATATGTAAAGTAGATAGAAAATAGTTCGCTGGTGTGATTAGTAAAAATATAGGTCTTATGAAATTTAAACTTGGAACAGAAAAGCGTGTTCAGGATAAAACAGTGGCAGGTTTTTGAAACTTGAACCAATGTCAAACTTGCCACAGGAATTGATCTTTTCTCTCCACCCTCAAGAGTATTTTCCGTACTCTCTGAGCCCTGATTTAGAAAAATATTTTATAAATCCCTGTTTGTATCCCTAAAGAGGTTTGAAATGATCGCATCTGTTTTGGGGGGAAGAGAGTAGGGAGTGGAGGAAGATGCTTTTTAAAACACACACACACACTAAGAAAAGAAACACTTGAAAATTTACTTTAAGATTTGCCAGAATAAAAAATTTAGTATGAAAGTCGGAAGATAAAGTCAAGAAAGTCTCTTAGAAAGTAGAGACAGTGCTGGACATGATGGCTCATTCCTGTAACCCCAGCACTTTGGGAGGCCAAGTCAGGCGGATTGCTTGAACTCAGGAGTTTCAGACCAGCCTGGGCAACGTGGTGAGACCCTGTCTCTGCAAACAAATGAAAAAGTTAGCCAGGTGTTGTGGCACATGCCTGTAGTTCCAGCTATTGGGAAGGCTGAGGTGGGAGGATTGCTGGAGCCCAGGAGGTTGAGGCTACAGTGAGCTGACATTGCACCATTGCACTCCAGCCTGGGTGACAGAGCCAGACCCTGT
>NW_016821396.1:28183-31143 GCF_001698545.2 Rhinopithecus bieti | reverse complement strand
ATTTGCTGTGAAATATAAGGTGAAAAAATACTGTTACCTGATAAATCACATCTCATTTACCTACAAAAGAAAAATGTAAAAAATATATAACATTACAAAATAGAGTTCTTTATGACCTCATAATTTAAAGGCATAAATGGCTGCTAGTTTCCAATTAGGCTCTTGAATAGATAGTTTTTGTTTGTTTCTTTCTTTGTTTGGTTTTTAACATGAGACTGACACATGCTGGAATCCAGCCCATTAACTTGGTTAGTCTTCAGAGTATGATGTGACAGCACTTTGGGGTATAGAAAAAGAAGAGAACTTCTTTACGTGTATATAATTTTAAGGATACAAATATTGTGTATGTAGGGATTTTTGGTTTTGTGTTTTTTGTTGTTTTGGGTTTGTTTGTTTGTTCGTTTTCCTGCTAAGGATGTGCTACCAAAAAGTTCAAAGAACACTGCTGTCATCAACTGAGCTAACAGACCAGTTACCGGTTACGAAGACCAGTGTCATAAGCCTATATAGGTTTCCTGTCATTGATCCCAGTGTGGTGTAATGGTAAGGGACTTGTTTTCAAAGTCAGGAGACCTAGAATTGAGCCCTGAATTTACCACTTACTGGCTTGTGATCTTTAGCCTTCAATTAATCTCTTTAAATTTCAGACCGTAGAATATTCAAACCAGTTTGTTTTTAGAGGATCTGTCAAATTTCTAGTGGTAAATGGGAGAGTACATAGAAAACTCTGAAATGTTTATGCTTGTTCTAAGGTTTACTCATTTATGTTATGTCAGTCCTCTCTAACATTAACATGTGGTCAAAGATTTGTTGTGAAGCATGAATATAAAACATGAAAAAACACCTAACACAGGGTTGATATGTAGTAGGTGCTCAATAATAGTATTTGCTGGATTTCTGTCTAAATCTTAATCCCATGTATACTTTGTTCTTTGAAAGGTTTTTTTAAAAAATTTGATAATTTGCTTCCTGCCTTCCCTATTGTACTAATAACTACTAACAGCTATCACTCTGAAGCTCTTGGTCTCTGGAGAAAGGGGTGTCTGAAACCCTTGTACCTTGGTCTTATTTGGAGGAAAGAGGTAGCGTCTTAAGAGTCAGCTAATGCTTGGTTCTACACTAATACCTACTGCACAGGATCGTTGTGAGAATTAAAGGAGATAATGCACGGGAAACTGTGAAATTGATGTTAGGAAATGATTTGATTATTGTTCCCGAAGTCCCAGGAGAGTCCAATATGATTGAACTGCCTAAGTAGTAGGATAACCTACAAATTACAGCATCTGTCTTGGAAATAAAGTACTGGGCCTGGATTCCTTTTTCTCCTTTTCTGGGAGCTTTTTTCCTTTTACTACTCATTTTCAAAAGCTACCGTGTTAGGATATTCTGGTATGTCCTTTTGAGAAATCTTTGTAATTCCTTATATTGCCAGCATTCTAAGGACATCTCAGAAAAGGTTAAGTGAATGCAAATGTTTGTCTGGGATAAGACAATAACAAAAACAATAGATTATTTATGTTTACATAACACATTGAGATTCTACTAACAGTACTTATGCACCTAGAAAAAAACATTATAGTCAGCAAAATAGAAATGCTAGTCTTTATTTGACAGGCTTATGTTTCTGATTTTGTCAGGTTTTGTTTTGTTGTAATTTTTGACTATAACATACAGTATGTGTCTTGATTAAATAAGATAACCTAATCTGCTGATCTCATATAAGTAATCGAAATCCTATGTATATTTCATATATTTTCTCTTTGTTCTGACACTTTTCCTCAAATATATTAAAATGTTCACTGTCTTTTAAAATCCTTCTCTTAACCCAGATACCTCTCACAGTTCCACCATGCTGAATAGTCATTTTTTTCCATGTCTGATTATCCATCCAAATGTTAAATCTTTTCTCCTTTTGTGTTTTAGAGTTACTCCTTTCTCCCCTTTCAGATCCCAGATTATTCTAGAAACAAAGTAACAGACATTTCAAAGGGATAAAACTTCAGTGTACTTAAACAGCCACATTGAGGTTAGAAATCTCCATTTTACCCTGGAATGTTTTCAACCCCTCTCCTCAATAAACACTTTTTTAAAATAGCATTAGTTCTGCATAGTATAACCACACACCAGAGCACAGCAGATTATTCCGATCTGTTATTTTCAGACTTCTTTACACCTTCTGCCCCCACCCAATAAAACTAGTCTAATTGTCTCCAGTAGAGAGAATGAAGACTTGGAAATATTTAGTACTAAATGTCATGTAGAGGTTAAACTGGTCAGTGTAGTAGTCTGGTATAATAACTGTCTCTGACACTTAACCTGAAAGTATATATGTGTGGCATATTCACTTGATGGGTTGGTAAATGGTGTTTTTTGTATGTTAATTTGAGGATTTCTAATTTGCTTAGAAATTAGATTGATTTCTAATTAATTTCTAGTATAATTAAATTAATATTGTTTGATTTTTAGCGGGAGAAAATAGCTCTGGCTAACCCTGTTTGCTCCCCTTATATTTATCTCAACAGGAAGAAGTCAGTATCAAAGAAATTGCAATCACACATCATGTAAAGGAAGGACATGAAAAGGCAGATCCTTCCCAGTTTGAACTTTTAAAAGTATTAGGGCAGGGATCATTTGGAAAGGTAAGTCATGAGTGTGTGCTTTTTTAAAAGTTGTCTTTTAATTTCATATGTATTTCATACACATGAGGAAACAAATATTTTATGAAATGCTACCAGTCTTCCTACCAGCAATGTTTTCTGTTTTTTTACATTTCTCACTATCAGTAAGTGTGGGAAAGTGAATAAAGTTCAAAAGTACATTGGAAAATTATAGTAAATTGGTAGTATTTGCTTCATACTTTATCTTCAAGACCACATGACCTCTCCAGTTGTGATTCTTGAATGGTTAAAAATCACAAGATATTCCCTTGATACACTGGCCTCTTTTTGAGTCCTTGGGTA
>NW_016821396.1:20407-24942 GCF_001698545.2 Rhinopithecus bieti | reverse complement strand
GATGCTCCCAAAGAAGTAGGGTTGGGGCTACTGCTACAATTTTGAAGTTTTCTTGACTCCTGGCTTGTCCTTAAAATGAGTGGAAAGTTTGCATTTTATTCAGTAACATCGCGTTTGTTTTTAACATCAAAAAATGCTTCCCAAAGCCACCAGGTAAAATTCCTCCAGAAGACAGGATCTGCCTCTGTCACCCAGGCTGGAGTACAGTGGCGTGATCTCGGCTCACTGCAACCTCTGCCTCCCAGGTTCAAGCGATTCTCCAGCCTCAGCCTCCTGAGTAGCTGGGACCACAGGCACACACCACCACGCCCAGCTAATTTTTGTGTTTTTTTATAGAGGTGGGGTTTCGCCATGTTGCCCAGGCTGGTCTCGAGCTCCTGAGCTCAAAGCGATCCACTCACCTCGGCCTCCCAAAATGCTGGGATTGGCAACCATGCCCAGCCGAAAATGCAACATCTTTATCAGTGTTTTTCATGTCCTGCTTGTCTCCCACCACATACATACACACTGCACACCTCAGGGGCATTTCTGTACTCCATTTTGAGAAGTACAGCGTTATAATTACTGCTACTTGATCTGTTTAGACCAGGGGTCCCCAACCCCCGGGCGAGCATTGCTGTTTGAGCACCACCTCCTGTCAGATCAGTGGCAGTATTTGATTCTCACAGGAGCAGGAACCCTGTTGTGAACTGCACATGGGAGGGATCTAGGTCGTGCACTCCTTATGAGAATCTAATGCCTGATGATCTGAGGTGGAACAGTTTCATCCTGAAATCATCTCCCCCTCCCACTGCCCCAGTCTATGAAAAAACTGTCTTCCATGAAACCAGTCCCTGGTACTAAAAAAGGTTGGGGATCACTGGGTCTAGATTGTTTCTTGGCAAAAGGAACATTTGGAGATTGCTTTCAACTTTCACAATGCAGTGATTCCTTACCACCTCTCTGTAAGGAAATATTTGAAGATATCATGCTTTGCAAGTTTCAGAACAGCACCAGTTTAGCTCTCTTGTGTATTTTAGTGGGGGTATTTAGCAATTCTTGGCTAGCATAGGTAATTTGTTACAGTTGTTAACCTCTTTCGAACCCAGAAGGATGCTTTTAATCCAAATATAGAGTAAGTAGCCAGCGGAGCATAACGGTTGTAAGTTTGGGCTCTAGGTCAGCCAGACTTCGATTCAGTTTTTTTTTCTTCTATTTATTCACTGTGTGTGTTTGAGCAAGTTACTTAACCTCTTGGATCACCATTTCCTTCCTCTAGCCAGTCATTAAATATTGAAGTTCTCCAAGGTTCGATTCTAGGCTGCCTTCTTCTCTATTACTAATACTCTACTAATTGATTTTCTCTGTGCCCGCTATCTTAATTGTAACTCACATACAGCTGACATAACAGATGTATATCTCCAATCTAGATTGCTCCTCCAAGCTCTGAATTCTTATGCACAGCTGCTTACTCTTTTTCTGTGTCTTAAAAGCACTTTAAAATCAACGTGTCTAAGACCAAACTCATGATCTTTCCCTAAGCCTCAAACTGTTCTATTTCATTTTTCTCTCATTAAGCAATTTAGAAACTTGGGAAGCATTCTTGGTGTATATTTCTAGTCCCTACCTCCCCTATCCCACTCTGACCTGGCCAATTTTATCTGTCACCAAGTGCTATAGATTCAGTAAAGATTTCTCAAAGCCTGCCTGCCACCCCTCCAGAATATGCTACCACCTTTCTTCCTGGTCTATTGACGGAGTCCCCTAACTGGGTCTTTCCAAATGTATTCTTGCTTTGATCCATTATTTACATGATAGCCAGCATGAACTAATCTTTTACTCTACCCCCCATAACCTTTCAGTGGCCTCTCTTTGCTTTTATAATAAAGATGAATTCTTAAGATGGCTGAGGAGCCCCTCAATCTGGTCTCTAGCTACCTCTCCAGCATCAGTTTTCATACTTTTCATTTCACTCTCTGTGTTCTGGTCACATTAGCTGCCTTCTTTGGTCCTTAAGCAGGACCAAGTCCTTAAGCTCCATCCTGCTAGAAAGCCTTTCCATGTTTTATTCCTTCTGCCTGAAACACTCTGCTCTACCCCTGCCTCTTCCTCAGCTGGTTAGCTCCTCTTGCACCTGTGATCTCAAGGAGGCTTTCCCTGCATCCTTCCCAGGTTATGTTCCCTCATTATACCCTCTCAGAACATTATATACCTCATCTTCATGGCACTTGCCACAATTGCAGTTTTTCATTTGTTTAATTATTTGTTTAGTGGCTGTCTCCCCCACTAGACTAAATGTTCCACGAGTGAAGGGTCATGCCTTGTATCAAGTCTCAGCATTGAACCAGTAGCACAGTGCCTGGCATATAATTCTGGAAAGAATTAATGAGTGTGTAATAGTTCTGACCCCATAGGAGAGTAGTGAGAATTAAATGATAAAAGGCCAAGCACATAATATCTGGTATTAAATTATCACACCACTCAAACCCAAATAGATGGGTAATTTTTATACATTAGATTTTCAGGGAACACAATATTTAAGTTCTTGGAATTAGCATGCTTCTCCCTTTACATCTTTAAAAGTAACTTAAATATCATACTATAAATACCAAACATTCAAAATAGGTTGTCTCCTTTCTTACTCATTCTGAAAGGCCACAGTAAGCCAAGGAAACAGGGATGACCTGTCAGAGACTAGAATAGCTTCATGGGGGAGTGAGAAAAGGTCAGAAATGCTCTGGTGGAGGAAGTGATGGCAGCTGGGACCACTGCTGCTCCTGCTGGGCTTGGCTGATTACTGGCCAAAGGGAACAGATAAACAGCACCCTGAGCAGAAGCAGAATACTGGGTGACTGACATGGACTTTGTCCCAGTACCTCCACTGTGACACTGGGCAAATTACTCAACCCCCTAAGCCCTAGTTTGGACAGCTATAAAATAGGCATTGCCTAGTAGGTCTGCCTCCCAAAATCGACACAATGATTTGTTACAAATGGTTGTGAAAGTACTTTGCAAACTAAGAAGTGCTGGAGTGTTAAGAAGATGGATTCAAAGAACAGTTGAAAGTTTGGAATTCACCAGGAGAATTTTTCTTACAGAATGGAACCAAGAAACTTGGTTAGGGAATCTTAAGGATGATTAAATATCAAATAAATCCTAATTATCTCTACCTAATCAAATTTTATTTCCATCAAAAATATTAATAATCTCTGATTACCCTTAATACTTAAACATCATTCCAGAGCTTAGATCCACCCTGGTTAATGATGCTTTTCTCTCCCTAGGTTGGCTCCCCACTAACTGGCTGAAAGGAGCTAAAGCGTGGGGCATGGTGAAAGGGGTGGTGATTATAGGAGAGCAACACACCCCGCGTCAGGGTTTCTCTGCAAGTTGTGGTGCTCTTCACTTGATTTGGGGTCATTGCCCATTGACTTGGCACAATTTCTCCAAGTGAGAAACTCTGCCTTGTCCTAGAATCAGTCGAATGAATCATATTTTAATATTGTGCTAATAGCCTGATGTGCTAAATCAGATGAATGAAACCAGATCCTAAACTTAATTATTGATTGTGATTACGTCTCTTCTTCCCACCTGTGGCAGCATAAGAAGACTGCTACAAAAGAATGGATAGGGAAAAGGAGTTGAAATTCAAATCTATTTGGCATATCTATTTAAAGGTTCAATGGAAATAATCATGAACCTAATGGTCAAAATGAGTAGAAAGGATGTATTGGTAGTCTTGTATTAGCCATGATATAGAATGACCATGAATTATTTAGAACAGGCTTTATTCATTTTGCACAAATATTTGGAAAGTCAGGATGCCCAATAACATACCTAAGAATTGTGTTCTTCATGTTTAGGTGTATGCGATAATTTGACCATAAAAAGGTGGGGAGGTGGGTTCTGACTTAAGTCACATTAAATATTTGTGCACAGGATTCTTCAATTTTTTTGTTTGTTTGTTTTTCGTTTTTGTTGTTGTTGTTGTTTTGAGACGGAGTCTGGCTCTTGTTGCCCAGGCTGGAGTGCAGTGATGTGATCTCGGCTCACTGCAACCTCCGCCTCCTGGGTTCAAGTGATTCTCCTGCCTCAGCCTCCCAAGTAGCTGGGATTGCAGGCGCCAGCCACCACATCTGGCTAATTTTGTATTTTTAGTAGAGACAGGGTTTCACCATGTTGACCAGGCTGATCTCAAACTCCTGACCTCAGGTGATCAACCCTCGTGGGCCTCCCAAGGTGCTGGGATTATAGGCGGGAGCCACCACTCCTGGCCCAATGTAAGTGTTTTAAATTGTTGTGCTGAGCAGTGAGATTTATATACAACCTTTGTATACAGAAAAGACCCTTCATCAGTGAGTACTTGTATCAACAGGAAATTGTGGTCAAGAGGAACCCCTGTAAAACAATTTTGATGAGCTCAGTAGAATTTCTGTTTTGTTAAAAGCAGAGCCATCATACCACCTGTTATACTTTAAACATTTTGGGATTTTTTCCATCTAATTCATACATACGTAGTTTAAGGATTTTTTTTTTTTTTTTTTTTTTTTTTTTTT
>NW_016821396.1:9756-19044 GCF_001698545.2 Rhinopithecus bieti | reverse complement strand
GTAGTTAAGAAATATAGATTTAAAATACTTAACTCTTCCTTTAATTTAGTGGTATCACTTATTTTAACCTCATAACCGCTAGATGTTTTATGTATTGATTACTAAAAGTCCATTTTTTCCTCTTCAATTTACATGTAATTTATAAAACTTTGAAAATATTCTCAAATATTTGCAATGATCATTTATTATTTCTGTTATTCCCAATTAGTCACCCACCATGGACATCCCAAGAAATTTCACCTCTCTCTATAAACACTGTCGATTGCTTCCATTCTGTTACTCCCTTCCTGGACGTATTTTCTTTCCTGTTAAGTCCTGCCCCATGGCATTACCACTTACTTGATTCCTACTAGGACCAGGGAATTAAATTACATCCTCAATCCCCTACCTTTCTATCACTGCATTTGTGACTTTATACTCATGAGTCCCATGTTACAAAGCTGCATAGATGAAACTCAGAGAGTTCATTCACAAAAGCAACAAAAGTAGTTTGATTTTATGTATTTAACAGGATTTGTATTGTGCATAGTGTGTGTAAAGGAAACTACAAAACTCTAAGAAACCTAAAAGATACCAGGAAAGGAAATAAATGCCCAATCCCTATTAGAGAAGGCTAACTGTTAAGAATCTTGCTACTCCTCTAGCCACTCAGTTACCTCAATATCATTAAGATTCCAGTTGCATTTTCCTTAAAACTTAAGAAAATAATTCAGAATTTTATTTCCAAATCCAGAATATTTTGGAAAAGAAGAATAATAAGGGAACAAGCTCTCTCAGATCCTAATGCTTAAAGTAGCAGTAACCTAGTGTGTTATTGGGAGGAGTAATACAGGCATAGAATCAGTGGAACAAAATGGTACAAAATATATATATCAAATTTTAGTGTATTTGTTACAAAAATATTGAGTGCTTGCCATGCTGTATGACAAAACAGGCATACAGAACAATGGGAAATTAAGTAATGATTTCATAAATTTTGTTTGAAATAACCCTGAGCTCAGCCAGGCACAATGGCTCACACCTGTAATCCCAGCACTTTGGGAGGCCGAGGCAGGCAGATCACCTGAGGTCAGGAGTTCGAGACCAGCCTGCGCAACATGGCAAAACCGTGTCTCGAATAAAAAAAAAAAAAAAAAAATTAGCCAGGCATGGTGGTGGGTGTCTGTAATCCCAGCTACTCGGGAGGCTGAGGCAGGAGAATCGCTTGAACCCAGGAGGCGGAGGTTGCAGTGAGTCGAGATCGCAACACTGCACTCCAGCCTACGCAACAAGAGCAAAACTCCGTCTCAAAAAAAAGAAAAAAAAGAAAAAAGAAATACCCCTGAGCAACCTGGAAAATAACACCGTAACAAACTCCACCCTAACTGAATTTTACAACTTAACACATCTAGGAAACTTGTGAGGAAATATTGAGCAAATTACAAACAAATTAGTAATTCAAAAATTTTTGACATTTCATATAGTGAAAAATAGTATAAATAGGAAGACAGGAAAATGTATTAATATAAGGAGTTAGCTAAGGGGCTTCTACTGGCCAAATCTGGGACAACTTAAACATTGCAATAATAAATGATAGTGATAGATTACAACCCAGTTGAATAAAATAAGAAGCCATAGGTTAATTCATAAATTAATTAATGGGGGAAAAGGGAAAACTCTTTCTTACAATATAATTCCAACTAATAAATGTAAAAAGAATGAAGGAGTTAGGAATTGATAAGAAATACCATTATATCCTCCATCTGGAGGATTTTGAATAAAGTTTACACACGGAGATAAATAATCTTTGGAGAAATGTTCAGTTTTGGTGAAAGTCAAAGATGCATATTAAAATAATGAAGTTTGCTGGGCATAGTGGCTCACACTTGTAATCCTAGCACCTTGGAAAGCTGAGGCGGGAGGATGGCTTAAAGACAGGAGGTCAAGACCAGCTAGGGCAATATAGCATGACCCTGTATCTACAAAAAATGAAAATAAAATCAGATTGGTGTAGTGGTGCAAACCTGTGATTCTAGCTACTCTGGAGGCTGAGGCAAGAGGATCTCTCGAGCCCAGGAGTTTGAGGTTGCAGTGAGCTGTGATCACACCACTGTACTCCAGCCTGGGTGACAGAGTGAGATGAATGCATGTTATTTCATATGATGGCAGCATAAATTGGAAAGCCATTATTGCTGCTACATTAACCTAAGGAAATAGCTTCAAAAAAAGGATTCATCGGCTTGAAAATTCTTGTTGCAACATTATTTACAATAGCAAGAAGTTAGAAATCACATACACGCTGGAAAACTAGAGGAATTGTGACCAGTTATAGTGCCTCATTCCTATAATTCCAGCACTTTGGGAGGCTGAGGTGGGAGGATTGCCTGAACTCAGGAGTTCAAGACCATCCTGGGCAGCATAGTGAGACCTCATCTCTACAAAAAATCGAATAATTAGCCAGGCATGGTGGTGTGTGCCTGTAGTCCCAGCTGACTGGGGGGGCTAAAGCAGGAGGATCACTTGAGCCTAGGTCTTCAAGGTTACAATGAGCTTTGATTGCACCACTGTACTCCACCCTGGGTAGAGGGAGATCCTGTCCCTAAAAAAAAATTTTTAATAAGGAAAAATAGAGGAATGTTATAAAATTATGGTTTACCACTTAGGATATTATTAAAATAAAGTATCTTAAATATAATTACAAAAATGAATGTAGTGAAAATTAGAACAAATTGGGCTACTACAAGTATGTAAAATTGTATAGATATAAGCTATAAAAGAGCTCATAGAAAAATGAAAATATTTGACTTACCGGAACTTTAAACTACTGAATAATTCTGAATGTGTTCTTAAATTTTTATTTTTATCAAAAGAATATCTGTAGAGTCTTATCATATAACATAGCTATGCTTTGCCCACCCTCCTGCCTTTCCTAATTCTTGAACCCCAGAGACAATGACTTTCATCTCTTTAGCTGCTGCCATTTACATTTATATTCAACAGTTTTATATTGCAATTCTTTGTTTTCATTTGGAGACATAATCTATTGCCTTTCTAACATGGAAGACTAAGATTCAGTTCTCTCATGCTGCCACCCACTCACAGATTCCTTTTTCACATCTTCCCAATAATGTTTTCATTGTTATAGCTTTATAAAAATTGTTCCTAGCTAAATGAAATAGTATACTAGAGTCACATTTCCTTCACTTCTTTTCTGTATTCAGTCTCTTTTCCTAAATTCTGTACCTACTTTTTTCTCAGTTTACTTTTTAGTTTTGATGGAACACGTCTTCTTATAGCTACCTCAGAATGAGTAAATGGATACTAAATTTTTTGTGACCCTCCATGTCTGGAAATGGCTTTATTCTACCCCCTCACTTAGTTTATAATTTGGCTGAGTATAAAATTCTAGGTCAGAAAGAATTTTCCACCAGATATTTGAAGGTGTTGCTTCCATTGTCTTCTAGTTTCCTGTGTTATAGTGATGAAGTTAATTGCTGGTCTCACTCCCAGTCCTTTGTGTGTAAGCTGCTTTTCCTCTTTGGAAGTCTTTAGAATCTACTCTTTATTCCTGTTGTTGTGAAATTTATATAGTGGTATTCTTCAGTATGGGTTTCTAAAACTATATCATATCATATATGAGGTGGTCTCTTTCAACCTAAAACTCATTTCTTCAGTCTTGGGAAAGTTTTGTCATTTATTCTACATTTGTAAGTGCTACTCTTTGGAATATGTTGGTTAAATCTCCTGAATTGTTCCTTAATTTTCTTTATTTTTCCATCTTCTATTTTCCATTTTTTCTATTTTCTGTGAAATTTCTTCAACCATCTTCCAACCCTTCTATTGACCCTTTTGTTTCTGCCATCGCTTTTCATTTCCTAGATTTTCTTGTTCTCTGAATATTTTATTGAAACATTTTTTAATTATGGGGAAAGTATAAAAATTTAAGAAAGAGCAGGAGAATATGTGAGCCCCCATATACCCCTTCTCCCCTGCTTCAACATTTATAACTCATGGTGCCTTTTTCTATCAGGTTTTTCCTTCTTCTCCTCTTGTATTTTGAATTTGAATTTCAGATACCTATGATTCTTCATAAATTTTTAGTAATATATTCTAAAAGATAGGACTCTGCTGGGTACAGTGGGCTCACGCCTGTATCCCAGCAACTTTGGGAGGCCGAGGGCGGGGGATCACGAGGTTCAGGAGGTTTGAGGACAGGGCCTTGGGACCAACCAATATGGTGAAATCCCCTCTTTACTAAAATAAAAAATTGCGGGCATGGTTGGCGGACAGTGGCGGACACCTGTAATCCCAGCTACTCAGGAGGCTGAGGCAGGAGAATTGTTTGTACCCGGGAGGCAGAGGTTGCAGTGAGTCGAGATCACGCCAGTACACTCCAGCCTGGGCACCAGGGCGAGACTCTCTCTCAAAAAAAAAGACTCCTAAAAGAATTAATTCAACTGTATTATCATACCTTAAAAATGAGCATAAAGATATCCAGTCTTTGTTCACATTGCTAGTTGTCCCTACTATTAAAATTTGTGTTTCTTTATGCAGTCTGTTTAAATTAGGATTCATACATATAAGGACTCAACTTTGCAATTGGTTGATATCTTTTTTTAAGTCTTTTCATCTATGAGCTCTTTCTCTATTTCTTATCTTTTTCTCGTAGTTTATTTGTTGAGGATACTTGTTCCTTCCTCCACCCCACCACCCTTTTAAACAAGAACAAGAAGCTTTAAAAGGGTGAGGTGCCATATTATCTTTGCTCCCACAATGGATATAAATTACAAGAATGAGTTTTGTTTTGTTGTGTTGTGTTTATCTTCTGTTCCTCACATTGTTTGTTTCCCTTTATTCCATTTTTCTGTTTATTTTGATGTTTTTCATGTTTAGAGCCTTTATCCAAATGCTTGGGGATCTTTTGCTATCTTTTCTTTAAGAGTCAGCTGCTAGAAAGCTGATTGAAAAGAGTTCAGTGGCAAGAATTTGCTTATTTTTCATTGGCTTCCTTTCCTTAGGCTTAGATTTTTAGCTTTCTCTGGTCTGCTTTGTTAGTTACCACTTACCCATCTTCTACTATTGCTTCCTGTCCTTGTGAGTTGATATAATTTTTCCATTATTGTCATTTCCATGGGGTTTTGGGAGAATATAGAGAGTAGAATATCCATGTTTAACCAGAAGTCTCTTCCCATTTTAAAGTTCCTATTAATACGATAAATGGGGCCAAATAGAAGTCAATAACGTTAGATAAAGTTAGTGGGGACTTCTATCCTATTAAAGTGGTCTGTTTGTCTAAAAGCTTTTGTAAACTGCTTAAAAAGGTTTCTGAATACATAGTCCTAGAAACATAAACAACATTTCTTCTTCTTCATTCTCATGTTCAGTCAAGAAGGGCTTAAATCTAATAATTACTCTAGAAGAAAAAATATTTCAGAGGAATCTAGTTGCTTTGCCAGCATGAGTTAGTATTAACGAATTCTGTGTTGGGATTAGAAGCTGGCCAATATAAAACATGCCTTCTTCTGAATTAGTATATACTAATCAAAATTCCTCATGATAGAATGATTTAGAATTGTCACTAGGTCTTTCCATAAGCAGAAGAAACGAGATTAGAATTATGACACAGGCCTACCTTAGACAAAATGAAGGAATTCTTTAGTGAAGGACTCTCACTGCTCATTTTCAGTTAAACAAGGTCTCATCAATGTTACATATAAGGAAATGTTGAAGAGAAAATTATCTCACAAGAAAATCATGTTGGTTCCAATCCTTCATTTTATAGAGGAGGAAACAGGAAATCCCTGAGAAATGAAATTGTTTGACCAAGGTAGTTATGAGTTCATCTAGTTATTAGTATAGCCACTAAACTGTAGTTCTTGACTCCCAAATAATTGTTCTTTTCATTGTGGTAAAATAAGAGAAGAGGGATATACAGTGCATGTATTGATGGATATTTTTGCTGCTTACTGAGCAGAGGAGGTATTTTTAAGTGATAAGCCTTGTATACTTATTGAAAGATGTAGGACTTTGGAATCCACCTTTAAGGTGATAGGAACTAATCCAAAATTGTGTGATAATAATGAGAAAAGGATAGATTTAGGCTAGACTGGAACAGAAATATCAGCAGGTATTGGTGATAAACTTCACTCACATAAAAAGTACAAAGGGCATATCAGGCTGGGCATGGTGGCCCATGCCTGTAATCCCAGCACTTTGGGAGGCAGAGGCGGGTGGATCACCTGAGGTCAGGAGTTTGAGACCAGCCTGGCCAACATGGTGAAACCCCGTCTCTACTACAAATACAAAAATTAGCCAGGTGTGGTAGCACAAGCCTGTAATCTCAGCTACTCGGGAGGCTGAGGCAGGAGAATCGCTTGAACCAGGAGGGGGAGGTTGCAGTAAGCCGAGGTCGCACCACTGCACTTCAGCCTGGGCGACGGTGATACCCTATCTCAAAGAAAAGGGGGCATATCAGATATAACAAGGAAGACACCAGAGTTGTATCAATAGGGCAAGGTAATGAAATCAGAGATTGCTATTGAATTTGATATACTAACTGGACAGGTCAGTTAAAAGAGCTACATGTACATCAAGAGCAATTGATTCCTATTTCTGATTTGCCCATTTTCAGTCAGTGGCATGAAAATCTCCCAGTTGGGGATAGAAAACTGGTAGAATGGAAAAAATAGGGCATTTTTTTGCTGCTTTGTTTATTTTCCCCAGAGGTCTTATTTCTGTATTTTAAATATCTGCATTCACCCTAAACTGAAAATAAAACCAACTCAACTTTCTCACTCCACCAGAGAGTCTCCTATTCATTCTATTTTAATGTTTCATATAACCATTCAGAGTACTTAGAATGTATTATAATCATTTATTTACTTGGTTGTCCTTCCCACTGGATCAGGAGCTTCTTGAAGATTATCTTATTTGTATGTATATCCCTAGTGCATTGCACATACACTTTGCTCAGGAAATATTTGGTTGCTGAATAAAAACTTTGCTCACAGGGTCAAATGTAAATTCATCTTGGCATTCCAACTTGTCAAGAATCTGGATCCTCTCACCTTGGCACAGTAGTAAATCTCATTTGATTCCTTCTTGTTCATCATTCATGCCTTCATGTCTTTGCTTGCACTGGGTACTCCATGCTTAGACTCTTGTTTTCTAGGGCCTATCCTTCCTACGCATCTAAATATCCCCTCCAAAAGTCTTAAAGCTTGCGCCCTGACCCTACATCTTTCTTCTAGCCTTCCCATGCAAGTAAGACGGATCTTGCCCTTCTCTGAATCCCGCAGTACTCATTGCTGGTAGTAAATTGTTTTATCCCTTAATCATATTCATGGTGCTACTTTGGATATAATAACAATAGCTACCATTTAATTGAATATCTCATGCATACCAGGCTCTAGGTACATACCTTATCTCAAATGATCACATGCTCCTCAAAGCTACAGTAGTGTTATCCCCATTGTATAGCTGAAAGGTAACTGAGTCTCAAAGAATTTAAATAAGTATCTTGCTTGTGATTGTACTGATCTTGTGATGCTTAAGTTTTTGTCAAAAAAAAGATTACACAGATCTGAATTCATATCTTTCTGTCTAAACCCCAAAAAACACTTGCTCTTTCAGCTGTACCACAGTATGTTCTCTCTCTCTCCCTTTGCTTCCTTTCTTCTTCCCTCAAAATAGCCCTTTTTGGATATAACTGTCCTTTACCCCATGTCTGCCCCATTTTAGGTATGCTTAATGAATGTTTGTTGAGTTTGATTGATAGGACTGATGGAGTGTTGAAGCCTATTTGTTTTTTATGTTTTACTATTAGGATGCCTTGATTTTTAAAAGTTGCATGCTTTTTTGTCATTTGCCACAGCTGTGATTAAAATACTTGTGCATTTGATGTTAAAGCCAATACCTAATATTTTCTCTGTATTTTTTCCAACTTAAAAGCATGGATTTTATAAATAAATACTACTTCCTTTGGTTATGTAATGTAGTAAAAGATATCATTATTTATTTTGTAAATTCAAGAATGACAAAACATTCACATTTTAGTATACATAAGCAAAATTTTATTTAACATGGGCACCAAAAAGAATTTGTTTTGAAGATTATCTTTGAAAGATATTACAATGTAGCATACATACAATCTTTTATAGTTCGAGACCGAGTTCGGACAAAAATGGAACGTGATATCTTGGTAGAGGTTAATCATCCTTTTATTGTCAAGTTGCATTATGGTAAGTATGAACCATCTCCCACATCATCCCTTCACCTCATCCCTCAGAATCCCTGAGGACATTCAGATAAACTAATATAAATATATATATATATTTGTATGTGGTTAGCAGATCTTTTATAGTAAAAAGTCATGAAAATTAAACCATTATTTCTTAGACAAACTAGAAGCTTTTATTGTGTTTAGCTTATGTTTTTAAAAAATATTATAAAGTTAGTTTCTGAGTGGTAGCCATAGGAACAGGTAATGATAATTATTGCTTTTTTATTGTAATAATAATGAATAATAATATGCTAGCCTTTTATAGCCTATATGTGTTAGCCAACCCCAAAGGCCAAAGAGATCCCTAATGTGAACATCCTAAAACCATTGTCACTGCTGTTCTTTTCCCCAAAGCCATATGCTTTTTCTCAGTGGGTAAAGGTGTGATGATTCTTACTATGTGTGATTAAACCTAACCAACCCACATTTTTTTCTGTAGCTAGTGGCATGGTTTTTGTATGTTATTTCGTAGTTCAGTAAGTCATTTTTTGTTAGGAGTTTTTCTTATGTATCATGGGTTTAGAACTGGTGTATTCCTGAGTGACTTGCCTGTTGAAAATCTAGTGATTCCATAATAAGAAGCACTGTATTTAACATTTCCACATGGAAACTAAGATAAATCAGTGGTTTTCTCCTAAGTAAAAGTAAGTTTGGACATTTGATATAATTAATTTGCTAAAATACTCGTTTGTGAATGACCTAATGTAAGCCTTAAAAAAATTATGGTGAACTAAATGAAAATTTTCATTTCTTCATTCAGCTTTTCAAACTGAAGGGAAGTTGTATCTTATTTTGGATTTTCTCAGGGGAGGAGATTTGTTTACACGCTTATCCAAAGAGGTATATAATTAATCTCTATTTTTAATCTATTTATATGCATCCTGTTTGAACTAAAGCTTTGTTATATTTCAGTATTATGCTTACTGTATTTTCTCTAGTGGCACAAGATTCTTGAAGAATCAGACCCAAAAAGAGTTCTTTTCCTACCTTTTGAATTTATTCTGAAAGCAGGACTTTAAATTGATAAA
>NW_016821396.1:3628-6906 GCF_001698545.2 Rhinopithecus bieti | reverse complement strand
AAAAAAAAAAAGTTAGTATGAAATGCAAATTCTATATTAACACCAGAAGAGGGGAAATGCTCATCTGGAACTCTTCTAAGTGATCATTTAGAAATTGTTATACTTTTATATTTTATGTTTCTTTTTTATTGTTTTTGGATAAGTTTCATATGGTTTTGTTTTTATTCCCCAAATAACTGCTGAGTTTTCCTGATTATTTTCCCAACTTATAACTATTGTGACACAAAATATAATTATTGGTGAGAATGAATATTCAAGCATATAGTCCTTAGAAAAATTACTATAAACATAAGATTAAACATTCATAAAAATGTGTTTTATACTATTTAATTGAATATATTTACCATAGACCATTGTATTGGCATTGGTCATAAAGTTATATTAAAGTATGAGCCTTGTCTCAAGGCTTTAATAAGATCAGATGTAAAGAAGATTGCTTATATTAAGATCTTAAACATACATGTCTAGATGATGCTATTAATTCGAAATAACACTTACTTGGTAAATCATACAAGTAAATACCATCATACAGAACTTGGGAGGAATTTAAATTTTTAGGCCAAATATTTTATGAACTGTTAAGGGTTTTTCAGATTCTTTTAAACTAGAACTCTGTTATAATAAATATGACTAAAAATAATTAGTAACCGTTGAAAAGGAATGTTGTTTATTGAGAGTGATAAAGTTGACTTTTCTTTCAAAGATACAGTATAAGCATGGTTATCTTAAAAGAATGCATTTGCTATAGAAGGCACAACTAATGCCCTTTCAGCCATATTATCCTTTTTTCTTTCAGAATTACCAAGAATGACTTGAAGTTTGTTTTGTTTTTAGAACTGTTTTTCGTGCATTCATTAGAAGGGAGGATGATTTCTATAGTACCTAATAATGCCCTTTATATTCTCTAAATGTGTTGATCTCTTCATAATCAAGCATAATCAATACTAATATTTTTTATAAAAGTGCTTGTGATGAAAGATACTTGAAAAATATGTCCCTACTGAATTACCTTCAGTGGTAAAGTTTGTTGTAATTATGTTTGCATTTATGAAATAGAAAGGTTGGTAATACTTTTGTTATAGTAAAATTTTGTAACAAAATTTGACTTGCACATTTTTTAGTTAAAAGTAAGGAAATGCCTATATTGTGGGATAGCTTTAAATATAAGTGAAACAGTTTATTGCTTGACCCCATACCTATCCAGAAATATTAGGTTGGTGCAAAAGCAGTTGCGGTTTTTGCCATTACTTTTAATTACTTCTGCACCAACTTAACACAATTACTGACTTACAGCTTAGTACTCTCTCCTTTCTGTAGCTCCTTGATTAATAGCATTACTCTCCACTCAAGTATCTGCTCAAGCCAGAAATGTGAGTGTCATTCTCCAGTTGTTCTTTATTATGACCCAGTGAGTTCACTAAATGCACTTTATTTTCTCTGTAAATTTCTCTACCGTCCACGAATGTACACCTTTTATGGTCTCCTTTGTCCTTGAGAAGAAGCCCAAACTATTTGGAATGCCCTGTAGGCCCTTTGCAAACAGGCCTTATTCATTCAGCATTTCTTATTTGTACTGTACACTGCCAGACACTGAGCTATAAAGATGAATAAGGTCAAACCTTCTAGGAGCTCACAGTTTTTTGGGGAAGAGAGAAAACCTGGAGAATATGTATAGTGAAGGGAGGGGTCAATGAAAAACAAGGAGTATGGGGAGGGAGAAGAAGATTGTGTAAAGGTTGTGTCAGGAAAAAAAGTAATAATAAGGAAATAATGATTGAGTCAAATACCTTTAAAATGACCAAGAGAGCTGGGCACGCAGTGGCTCACACCTTAGGGAATAATCCCAGGACTTAGGGAGGCAGAAGCAAGAGGATAGCTTGAGCCCAGCAGTTCAGGACCTGCCTGGGCAACGTAGTGAGACCCTATTCTCCACAAAAAGGAAAAAAAGGCAAAATAACATAACCAAGAGAATGATACGTCTGATGCTTTTGAATTAAATGTGTGGACCCTCTGTCTATTAATGCAGGCACTAGGGGATTTAGTCAAACTACGTCTGCAGAAAGGCATTAGAAAGAGCAGCTGGGAAGAGTACAGGTGATTTGATTCTTTTCCTAATAATTTTCAAGTACCCCTGGCATATTAATACAAGTTTATGGCATTGCCTTTGGGATTTGTTATAAATGTGTGTCCAAAAAATAATTTGTTCCTCCTTTGCCTTTGCCATCTTATTCACAGTCTAAAGCAATATTTTAGAATAAATGTGGTGATCTGATGCTTAAGGATGTAATTTCAGTCTTAGCTTCTATAAATCTCTATTTAGTGTTCTTAAAAGATTTTCTTTGTTTTTTTCAGCATACTTCTTGATGAAGAAGGTCACATCAAGTTAACAGGTAAAAAAAAAAATCCTCATTTTATTAAAATATTTTCTCCTACAATATATACTTTCCTTTAAGGTTGATTGAGGTACAAATATTGAGTAATACACTGTATTAAAATTAAAAACTTGTATTAGAGCCAGGCGTGGTGGCTCACCCCTGTAATCTCAGCATTCTGGGAGGCCAAGGCAGGTGGATCACTTGAGGTCAGGAATTCAAGACTAGCCTGGCCAACATGGTGAAACCCCATTTCTATTAAAAATACAAAAAAATGAGTTGGGCGTGGTGGTGCACGCCTGTAATCCCAGTTACTTGGGAGGCTGAGGCAGGAGCATCACTTGAACCCAGGAGGCAGAGGTTGCAGTGAGCCAAGATGGCGCCACTGTACTCCAGCCTGGGCGACAGAGTGAGACTCTGTCTCAAAAAAACAAAAACAGAAAAAAACTTGTATTAGAAAATTTAAATGATTAATGTCAGAACTCAAAGTTTAAAATTTGCATGTGCAAATTTATGTAGGATATTTATGATATTTGTTTTGGCAGATTTCGGCCTAAGTAAAGAGTCTATTGACCATGAAAAGAAGGCATATTCTTTTTGTGGAACTGTGGAGTATATGGCTCCAGAAGTAGTTAATCGTCGAGGTCATACTCAGAGTGCTGACTGGTGGTCTTTTGGTGTGTTAATGGTAAGGTTTGAATTTGGGTTTTTTTAGGGGGGAAGGAGGTTGTTTGTTAAGTGAGGATTAGCAGTGAATGTTAAAGAAACTGGTGTTTTTATTTTCTTTATTTTATACCATATGTAATAAGTAACCAAGAAAAATTATTATATGCAGTATAGAAGGACTATGAAATCTATTAGCTGCTTCTATCTCATCCTAATTTGAAAAGGCAAAAAAAAAAAAAA
>NW_016821396.1:0-2006 GCF_001698545.2 Rhinopithecus bieti | reverse complement strand
TTAGCCGGGCATGGTGGCAGGCGCCTGTAATCCCAACTAGTTGGGAGGCTGCAGCAGGAGAATCACTTGAACCCAGGAGGCGGAGGTTGCAGTGAGCCAAGATCGTGCCACTGCACTCCAGCCTGGGCAACAAGAGCGAAACTCCATCTCAAAAAAAAAAAAAAAAATGGAATTTTCAAAGAGGTTACTGTTTACAACAATGTAAAAATTCTCAGATACCTAATGATAAATCTAGCAGAAGTTATGTAAGACCTCTTGAAAAAAACAGAAAATTTTATTTAAAGAAATTTTAAAAGACCAAAATAACTTGAAAGGATATACTATGTTCATGTTATGACAGACCCAGTGTTGTAAAGATAACAGTTCTATAGATCAGTGTTATCCACTAGAAATATAATGTGAACCAGGCAGGCATGGTGGCTCATGCCTGTAATCCCAGCACTTTGGGATGCCAAGGTGGGCAGATTGCTTGAGCTCAGGAGTTTGACACCAGCTTGGACAACATGGCAAAACCCCATCTCTACAAAATAAAATTAAAAAATTAGCCAGATGTGGTGGCACGTGCCAGTAGTCCCAGCCACTTGGGAGGCTGAGGTGAGAGGATCACTTGAGCTTGGGAGGTCAAGGCTGCAGTGAACCCTGATCACACCACTACACTCTAACCTGAGCAACAGAGTGAAGAGCGAGACCCTGTCTCAAAAAAAAAAAGAAAGAAAATATAATGCAAACCACATACATAATTTTAAGTTTTCTAGTAGCTACATTTAAAAAAGTAAAACAGACAGGACGTGGTGGCTTATGCCTGTAATCCCAGCACTTTGGGAGGCTGAGGTGGGTGGATCACCTGAGGTCAGGAGTTCGAGACCAGCCTGGCCAACATGGCAAAACCCTATCTCTACTAAAATACAAAATTAGCTGGGCGTGGTGGTGGGCACCTGTAATCCCAGCTACTTGGGAGGCTGAGGCAGGAGAATCACTTGAACCTGGGAGGCGGAGGTTGCAGTGAGCCAAGATCACACCACTGCACTCCAGCCTGGCCGATGAGTGAAATTCTGTCTCAAAAAATAAAAAAGTAAAAGAAAGTTAATTGTAATATTTTATTTAACCCAGTGTACCCAAGATGTTATTTCAGCATGTAACCAATGTTAAAATATGATTGAGGTATTTGTTTACAACCAGTTTTTTTCATACTCATTTGAAATTCAGTGTATTTTACACTTGCAATGTGGATTGGCACATTTCAGGTGCTCAGTAGCCATATGTGGCTAGTGGCTACTATAATGGATGACAAAACTATAGTTTCAATGCAAATAAAATTAAAATCCTAACAATTTTAATGTGGATCTTGATAAACTGATACTAATATGAATACAAAAGACCAAGAATAGCTAAAATACTCTTGAAGACCAAGATAGGAAGACTTGCTTTACCAGGTATTAAGTCTTATTATAACAGTAATTAATATGGCATTGAAACAAGTGTGGAAAGTAGATCTATGCAATAGAATAAAGAGCCCAGAAACAGATCTATATATGTGGACACTTAATTTGCAACCATTGGGAATTTCAGAGCAGTAGGGAAAGAATAGCCTTTTCTTAATAAATCATGCTGGAAAAGTTAAATATTCGTATAAAAAATAGGCAGGGAGTGGTGGCTCACACCTGTAATCCGAGCACTTTGGGAGGCTGAGGTGGGAGGATCACTTGAGGCCATGAGTTCAAGAATATAAAATTTATCCAGGCGTGGTAGTGCACACCTGTAGTCCTAGCTACTTGGGAGGCTGAGGTGGGAGAATCGCTTAAGCCAAGAAGGTCAAGAGTGCAGTGAGCCATGATCATGCCACTGCCCTCCAGCCTGGGTAATAGAGCAAGACTGTGTCTCAAAAAAAATTTGCTTTAAAAAAATTTTTTTAAATTCCTACCTTCCACCATACATAAAATCATTGCCATTCTATTTAGAACCCCAATCAATAAGAAAAGCCAACCCAATAAAACATGGGCAAGAGA
>NW_016821395.1:0-883 GCF_001698545.2 Rhinopithecus bieti | reverse complement strand
TTCGAAAAAAAAAAAAAAAATATATATATATATATACTCACTAAATTTGTAAATGAAACCAAACTGGGATAGAAGGCTGGCATCTTAAAATACATAATAATAATTTTATATGACCGTGACAAATGGGAGAAATGACCAGAAATGAAACAAAACAAGTATTGACAAGGCAAGACAAGTAACTTGTCAGAAATGATTGTTAATATTATATGTGTGGTAGAAACATATTGTATTGACCTCATGCTTAGGCACCATATTTCCAGAGGAAGAGTGACAAAATTGTGGGTGTTTGGTGGGGAAGAGAAAAATGAACTATCTAAAAACCAGGTCCACGTGAAGACTGGTTAGTGTCTTCTCACAGATGCTTAACCTAGGGAAAAGAAAACTTAGAGGGCGTATGAGAGCGGCCCAGATATTTGGAGGTCTGTTATGTTGAAGAGGGATTGCACTGGTTAGTAGATGGTGTGCAGATTGCCACCATCCCACTCCTACCCCCACAGCAGATATCACAACATTTTTCCCATTGTAATCTAGGCAGTACATATCAATTGATCTAAATTGGCAAATTAGGTGGAGCTGTCAAAGATAATTAAGCAACAAACTTTATACTGTATATAAAATTTAGGAAAACCATTTTTATTTCCAAGGCAATAGGAAGATGAAATTTTATCTTAACTACAACTTTAGTATCTAGATAAACTGACATTTTATAGGCTTCGAAGACAATGCTTTCTTTAATAAAACTCGCACAGGCTTACTTTGGATGTTTTACATTAGCCAACACAATTTTAAAACATTAATTTTCACACAAAACATCATATTATGACTTAAATATTCGTCTGAACAATGTTTTGCAGCATTTGGAAAACTATAAAACAATAGATCT
>NW_016821394.1:0-1243 GCF_001698545.2 Rhinopithecus bieti | reverse complement strand
CCATGAAAACTGAGAGAGGTGAAGAAGCTGCAGGAGAAAGGTGTGAAGCTAGTAGAGGTTGGTTCGTGAGGTTTAAGGAAGGAAGCCGTCTCCACAGCATAAAATGCAAGGTGAAGCAGCAAACCCTGATGGAGAAGCTGCAGCAAGTTATTCGGAAGATCTAGCTAAGATCACTGATGAAGGTGGCTACACTAAACAACCGATTTTCAATGTAGATAAAATAGCCTTCTGTTGGAAGGAGATGCCATCTAGGACTTTCATAGCTAGAGAGGACTGACTCCAACTTTGAGGAAGTTCTACTGTGGGTAAAATGCTATCCAATAGCATCACATGCTACAGAGAAATCTTTCATGAAAGGGAGACCTAATCTATGCGGCAAATGTCATAGTTGTGTCCTTTTAAGAAACTTCCACAGCCACTCCAGGCTTCAGCAACCACCACCTTGATCAGCCAGCAGCCATCAACACCGAGGCAAGACCCTCCACCAGCAAAAAGAGTGTGACTCACTGAAGGCTCAGAAGATTGTTAGCATTTTTTATCAATGAATTATTTTAAAATTAAGATATGTACGTTTTTAGACATAATGCTATTGCACACTTAATGACTACAGTACAGTGTAAACATAAAGTTTTTATGCACTGCAAAACGACAACAACAAAAAAAATGTGTGACTTACTTTATTGCGGTGGCCTGAAATATCTCTGAAGTACACATGTATTGGGTATCAGGCATTGAGCTGAGTAAGCTATGATCCCAGGTAATTACAGACAGAATTGCTTGAGCACCTTTCATGTCATCAGGCCTTCTAGATTTAATTTAATGCCTCCAAACAATTTATGAACTCTGACTCTTTATTTCCATCTTATGGACTAGGAATCTGGAATTGAGAAAATTTGGAAGACTTGACCCAAGTCACGTGGTTTTTTATATGGATGACAGCTCCAGTCTGTGTCTCTGGAAGTCATGTCTAACATCTCATCTAGAGCTGGGTGAGCTCCTCAGCCCAGCCTGGACCCAGGCTTGTCTGGGATCCATGCCACACACCCAGTCCACACACCTGAACATAGCCAGGGAAGCCAGAGGGGTTATTCCTGAATTGTTTCCTCTTACCAGATCTCCTGTTAATCTTCTCAGAGGTATTTGCTTTTCCCCAGGGGCACAGCTGTTTCCCATCGTTCTGTGGGCCAGATGTTTCCGGCACTCCCTTCGAATCATTGCCTTCCTCTGCTGGCTTCTTGAGTAT
>NW_016821393.1:0-22182 GCF_001698545.2 Rhinopithecus bieti | reverse complement strand
GTCTCTGAAAATGAAGAATAGTTCAGTTGTTTCCCTATCTAATGATCAGCCGTGTGGTAGATTGACATTACTGAGCTGTGACCATTTTCACATGGAAGCCCAGGAAAATGGCAGTTATAGGTAAATTTTATGCTAAGACATAAAACTGTGGATCCAGTTCTTGCTCTTCTCACACGGATTATCTCCATTTGAACTGCGGGTTCAGGGCTACAGCTGTACCACATCCAGGCTGGTGGAGGCTCAGGATTCACTCAGAGTTGACAAGAACCTGGAAGTCCTGACAGGACCCGCTTCATCATGACCAAGGAGACCATGTGGGAAGAGTTTCCTTGAACAGCACACAAAAAAACATAATTCAAAGTTATTTCTTGTTTGTTCTGTATCATTATCCTAGGAAATTCTTCTCTTAATAAATCTCTCCAGTTAATCTCACATATGTGAGATAATTATGATGAGACATATACCAGATTGCTATAATTGGTCACCATCAATTTTTTATTCACTGCCTGAGGCATGGAATTCTTTCCTCTTACTTAAGTTGCACTATGTGCTTTCTAAATGCAAGAAACACATATCATTCTCCAGGTAAAGGCCTTCGAGAGAGCACTCTTATGTAGATAAATTACCAGGTACCAGGGGAAGGCAGATTCTAACATTTGCATCTAACGTTTTTGAACAGTTATCCTGGTAACAGCAGATTCCAGATAACTCTTGAGCTGACGGAAGTCTCCCTTTTTATTTGCAAGCACACTGCCCTGCAGTGCTTGTGAGAAAGCAAGCTCTTTCCTTCTCTACACGAGCTTGGCGAGAGTATGGCTAAGAATAGTCAGTAAATATGTTTGATTGACTATTGACAGACTTTGTAGACCCACTGCATATATAAAATCCTCATGCCAAACATCTTAAATTTGATTCAATTACCATTTACCCAGTGAAAAGGAAGTTCTTGCAATTACAAAAGTGAACCCTGAAAATAAAAAAGCATAAACTGGAAGATGGAGAACATAAAGTTACTTCATTTGCTACAAGATAAATGCAGAATGAATACAATATGTCAGTAATTAGGCTGTTGTTGTATTTCCCTGATGTGAATTGCAGGATATCAGGCCTGTCACCTTATTCAATTACTGAAAAGCCTTTCAAGTGTGGACACTTGTTACTTTCAGGAGTATCTGGAATGATCTACTGTAGAGAAGCTACTACAAATTACATTAAAAACAAAAAAGGTGGCTGTTTTTGATGATGGGTGACTAGATGTAGCCAGGAAGAGCTACTCCCACTGAGAGAAACCAGACTGTCAAGTGGACCAGTGCACTCCAGACAGATCTTTGGGAAGAAGACTTTTAAATTGGAAACAGGGAGGACACATCCTAGGCTGGAAGGGGAGGAAGCTGGGAATTCTGTGTGGGGCTTTCGAATACCAGGACTCCTTCCTGGCCCTTAGTGGCCCCTAGGGAAAGGGTAAGTGAAACAGGCATGGAGCATCCCACACTTGCCATAGAGCTCCATAATCCTAGCTCTGGAAAAACCTATGACCCTCACAGACATTTGAGTTGGCAGGTAGAACTACCTGTAGACTGGGCAGAGAGAGAACTTCAGTCCTGCATAAAGCATAGAGGGTTTGGAGTGGGAGAGGCTGCAGTGGAGCATGGCTATGGGCACGAGACCCCGAAGGCTCACAATATTCCTCTAGGCAGCTTTAGCGTCTGTGAGCTGCGGGACCTGGAGAAAGCCAGGCTGTCTTGTCTGAGGAAGGGGCCAGTCTGATCTGAAAGCCCCTCTGTCTCCCTGTGTCAATTTCTGACTGCATCTGCTTATGTGCAGCCTCAGTTGTCCCACCAAAATACTTGTCAGCAGCCACCACCATCGCTTTTTTGCCAGCAGCTCCTGCCTTCCCATTGGACTACTTTTGCAGATGGAGCACTACTGGTGTGCATCCACTCACAGCATTCCCCCACCTGAATGCAGTCACCTTCAGCCTACCCTGATCACCACTCTGAAAGGCATGTGTGACTGGACTTTCACTGCCTTGTTGGTGTGAACTTGTACATGGCCTCCCACCACCACACAGCTGATGCACACTCATCCTTGGCACCCACCACAGTACACTTCCTCGCAGCCCCCCTGACACATTGCCACAGCACTTTTGCCAGCAGCCCCCACTGAATTGTTGTTGCCGGCAGACTGAGAACATCTCAGATGTTCAAAACAGCAGGTGCTTTACCTCAAGGAGTCAGAGAAGAAAGCTGTGGGCCTGGTCCCAGCCCCCTAGGGTTAGAGCACACAGCACAGGAGTACTTGAGTTGAGCCTTGTCTCACTGAAAGTATCTAGAAATGTAGCCAATCAACTAAACCCAACTACTACCACAAGCAAACCTCAAGAACAAAAAAAGATATAAAAGCAAAAAGCCCCATCCAAGTAACAGCAACTTCAAGTTTAAAGGAAGTTCAGCCCACACAGATGAGAACGAACAGTGCAAGAATACTGGCAACTCCAAAAGCCAGAATGTCTTCTTACTTCCAAACAACTGCACTAGATCCCCACCAACAGTTCTTAACCAGATTGAAATGGCTGAAAAGACAGACATAGAAGTCAAAATCTTGGCAGTAAGGAAACTTAATAAGATACAAGAGAAGGTTAAAATTCAATCCATGGAAAGCAGTATAATGAAGCAAGAGTTGAAAGATGACATAGCCGTACTAGGAAGAACCAAAATTAATTTCTGGAAATGAAAAATGTATTGTAGACATTCACAATGCATTTGAAAACATTAATGACAGAATGGACCAAGCTAAGGAAAGAATCTCAGTGCTCAAAGACTGCACCTTTGAATCAATGAGGGAGACAAAAATGAAGAAAAGATAAAAACTGAACAAAACTTCTGAGAAGTATGGAGTTATGCATAGAGATCAACTCTATGGCTCACTGGCATTCCTTAAAGAGATGGAGAGAGAGCAGATAATATGGAGAACATATTTGACAATATTGTCAACACAAATTTCCTCAACTTCACCAAAGAGGTTGATATGCAAACACAGGAAATACAGAGAACCCTGTGGGATATTATAAAAGGTGGCTATTCACAAGACTCCTAGTCATCAGATTCTCCAAGGTCAATGCAATAGAAAAAAATCTTAAAAGCAGCTAGAAAGAAAGGGTAGGCCATGTACAGAGGGAACTTCATCAAGCTGACAGTGGACCTTTCAGCAGAAACCTTACAAGCCAGAAGATATGGGGGTATATATAAAGCTTCCTTAAAGAAAATAAATTCTAATAAAAAATGTTATATTCAGCCAAACTAAACTTCATAAATGAAGGTTATAAAAATCCTTTTCATATGAGCAAATGCTAAGGAAATATGTTAACATCCGACATGCCTTACAAGAAGTTATTAAGGGAGTGCTAAACATGCAAAGACCAATACCTGCCACCACAAAAACACACTTATGTATATAGAACACTGACAGTATAAAGCAACTATACAATCAGATCTACCAAACAATCAGCTAACAACACGATGACAGGATGAAACCTTCACATATCAATATTGACCTTGAATGTAAATGGGCTAAATGCCCCACTTAAAAGACATGGAGTAGAAGATTAGATTGAATAAAGAAGCACGACCCCACTGTTTGCTATCTTCAAGAGACCAAACTTACATGCAATGACACTCATATGTTCAAAGTAATGGGTTGAAGAAATATCTACCAAGCAAGTGGAACACAAAATAGAGCAGTGGTAGCTATTCTTATTTCAGACAAAACAGACATTAAACCAATAACAATGAAAAGGGACAAAAGGGCATTACATAATGATAATGAGTTCAGTTCAACAAGAATACTTAACTATCCTAAATATATAGGCACCCAACACTGGAGAATCCTGATTCATGAAACAAGTTCTTAGAGCCCTATGAAGAAACTTAGACAACCACATAATAATAGTGGGTGCTTTCAGTATGCCACTGACAGTTTTAACACATCAAGGCTGAAAACTAAGAAACATATTCAGGACATAANTCTTCAAGAGACCAAACTTACATGCAATGACACTCATATGTTCAAAGTAATGGGTTGAAGAAATATCTACCAAGCAAGTGGAACACAAAATAGAGCAGTGGTAGCTATTCTTATTTCAGACAAAACAGACATTAAACCAATAACAATGAAAAGGGACAAAAAGGGCATTACATAATGATAATGAGTTCAGTTCAACAAGAATACTTAACTATCCTAAATATATAGGCACCCAACACTGGAGAATCCTGATTCATGAAACAAGTTCTTAGAGCCCTATGAAGAAACTTAGACAACCACATAATAATAGTGGGTGCTTTCAGTATGCCACTGACAGTTTTAACACATCAAGGCTGAAAACTAAGAAACATATTCAGGACATAAACTGAATGCTTGACCCAACAGATCTAACAGACATCTACAGAATGCTTCACTCATTGACAACAGAATATAGAATTCTTTTCCTCTGCACACAGCGCATAGTCTAACATCAATCACATGCTCAGTCATAAAGTAATTCTTAACAAATTCAAAAAACAGCTTAAGCATAACAACCACTCTCTCAGACCATAGCACAATAAAAATAGATATCAATATAAAGAAGACCTCTCAAAACCAAACAATTACATGGACATTATGCTCCTGAATCACTTTTGGGTAAAGAATATAATTAAGGCAAGAATTTTTTTAAAAAAAATGTGAAATAAATAAAACAAAACAAAACATGACAGAGTCTCTTGGACACAGCTAAAGCAGGGCTAACAGGACAATTTATAGTGTTAAACACCTACTTCAAATACTTAGAAAAAACTCAACCTAAGAACCTAACAGCACACCTAGAAAACCAGAAAACAACAGTAAACCAAGCCCAAAGCTAACAGAATTTTAAAATTCAGATCTAAGCTGAATGAAATTGAGACACAAAATCGATGTAAAACATCAACAAAACAAATATTGGCTCTTTGAAAGAATAAACAAGATTGATAGATTGTTAGTTAGATTAGTAAAGAAAAAAAGAGAAGACCCTAGTAAACACAACCAGAAATGACAAAGTAGACATTACCACTGACCCCACAGAAGTCCTAAAAACCCTCAGAGACTATTATGAACACCTCTATGCACACAAACTAGAAAACCTAGAAGAAATGGATTGATTCTGGGAAACATACAACCCTTCAAGACTGAACTAAGAAGAAATTGAAATACTAAACAGACCAATAATGAGTTCAGAAATTGAATCAGTAAAAAACAAAAGAAAAAATACCTATTAACCAGAAAAGCCCTGGAGCAGACACATTTGTGTCCAAATTTTAAAAGACAGACAAATAACAGCTGGTACCAATCCTAGTGAAATTCTTCCAAATACTAAGAAGAGGAAACTCCTCCTTAATTCATTATATCAGGCTGGCATCATTGTCATACAAAACCATGGCAGGGACACAATGGGAAAACAAAACTGTCGACCAATGTCCCTGATGAACATAGATGTAAAATCCTCAACAAAATAGCAACAAACCAAATTTTGCAGCACAATAGAAAGCTAATCCATCATGACCAAGTCAGCTTTATCCCTGGAATGCAAGTTTGGTTCAACATACACAAATCAATAACTGCGATTCATTACATAAACAAAACTAAAACAAAACCACACAATCATCTCAAAAGATGTTGACAAACCTTTCCATAAATTCAACAGCCCTTCATGTTAAAACCCTCAACAAATAAGACATTGAAGTAACAAAACTCTTATTATCAACATAATAAGAAGCATCTATGGCAAAGCCACAGCTAACATCATACTGAATAGGTAAAAGCTGTAAGTATTCCCTTTGAGAATCAGAACAAGGCAGGGATGCCCACTGTCACCACACCTATTTGACATAGTACTGGAAGTCCTATCCAAAACAGTCAAGTAGAACGAAGAATAAGATGCATCCAAATAAGAAGAGAAGAAATCAAGCTATCTTTGCAGAAGATATCATTCTATACCTAGAAAACGCGTAGTCCCTGCCCAAAGGCTTCTGGAACTAATAAACAACTTAACTAAAGGTACAATTTAAGCAGCATTTCAGGATACAAAACTAATGTATAAAACTTAGTAGCATTTTCTCAGCCTTCTCTGGGCCTTGTGTGTGGAGAGCTTTCTAACCTATCAAGTGGTAGAGCTAAAAGTACCGCAGCCTTTTGGTAGCCACATGGCAGAATGATCAGTTACATTGCTTATTCTAAACATTGGTTCTTTTAAAACTTTTTTTTTTTACTCAAAGAAAGGAATAGTATAAATTATTAACAATAAACATAAATTCAGAGTGTTGATGTAGGATTAAACATCCAGATTTTATTTTTGATCTTAATCCTTAGCTTCTTGGGAGTTGCTGGACTCCAGTGTTGCTGTGGTTTCTCCAGCTTAGCTGAGTTCTGGCTATTTTGGATCTTTTCTGCTTTTCTAAGTTATTGAGTCATTTTTACCACACAATACAATTTGCATGTAAGCCTGGGAAAACATGTATTGTTCTAGATTGGCCATTTTAAACCATTTTAAAGAAAGTGAGTTCATAGTTGTTGCCTTTTATCTCATAGTCAAGCTTCATTCTTTCAAAGGGAAATGTGTGATTTACATTTACTTGCTTTGATTTTGTAGTTAGGAGATCCTTATGGGCATTATTCTAACTAATATGTAGACACATGGAAATTTTTGGACATAATATTAAATGAGTGGTATCTGTGAAATTGGTTACATCAGGTGGCTTGACTAATTTTTTTCTATAATTGTATATGGACCACATTAAAAAAACTCATTTGCCTTCATACTAAGTTGTAAAAAATTATCTTACAATGCATAAGATGTTTTTTCAATCCTATGTTAGATTTTCTTAGCATCTCATATTTAATGTGTTGTCAGTTTGTGATTTTTAAACCAGAATTTGGTTTAAGAAATGGTTGTAATATATGTGAGAAATAGTTTGGTGTTCACCTTATGAAAATAAAAGATTATAAGTAAGGTTTCCTGTGCACCTTATACCAGAGTTCAATATAATACAGTACTTTCTGTTTTCAAACAGATAAATCAAAAGATAGTCTGTATTGCCTGTAAGATCTATCTCATAAACCACATTCTTGACAACTACAATAAAAATGAGTAGCCTTTCTATACAGCAATAACATTCAAGGTGAGAGCCAAGTCAAGAAAGAAATTCTATATACAATAGTCACAGAATTTTTTTTAAAACTAGGAATTCAGTCAACCAAGAATGGATGAAAGGTCTGTACAACAAGAACTGCAATACACTGCTACAAGAAATCAGAGATTATACAAGCAAATTGGGAAACATTCCATGGTCGGGGATAGGAAGACTCAAAATTGTCAAAATGGCCATACCACCATTTACAGATTTACAGATTCAATGCTATTCCTATCAAACTACCAAAGACATTTTTAACAGAGTTAGAAAAAAAGTGTTCTAAATTTCATGTGGACCAGAAAAGAACCAAAAGAACCAAAAAAATCCTAAGCAGAAAGAACAATGCCAGAGGCATTGCACTACCTGACTTCAAACTAGACTATAAAGATATAGTAACCAAGACAGCATGACACTGGTACAAAAGCAGATACGTAGACCAATGGGAGAGATTAGAGAATGCAGAAATAAAGCCACATAACTACAACCATCTGATCTTTTTGATAAAGTTGACAAAAAAAGCAATAGGGGAAGGGAATTCCTATTCAATAAATGGTGTTGGGAAAACTGGCTAGCCATATGCAGAAGATTGGAAATGAACTCATTCCTTTCACCATATAAAAAAAAATCAACTCAAAACAAACTAAAGTCTTAAACGTGAAACCTAAAACTACAAAAACCCTAGAAGGAAACCTAGGAAACACCATTCTAGACATAGGCCCTGGTAAATATTTCATGACAGAGACACCAAAAGCAATTGAAACAAAAACAAAAACTGACAAATAGAGCTTAATTAAAGAGCATCTGACTAACAAAATTAACTATCAACAGAGTAAACAAACAACCTACAGAATGGGAGAAAATATTTGCAAACTATACATCTGACCAAGGTTTGATATTCATAATCTATAAGGAACTTTAACAAATCACCAAGTAAAGAAACCAGCAACCATATTAAAAATGGGTCAAAAGACATAAGCAGACACTTCTCAAAGAAGACATACATGTGGGTTTCGAGCATATACAAATGTTCAGCATCATTAATCATCACAGAAATGCAAATCAAAATCACAATAGATACCACATCACACGAGACAGAATGGCTATTAAAACGTCAAAAATAACAAATGTTGGTGAGAATTCAGAAAAAAGGCAGCTCTTATAGACTGCTGGTGGAAATGTAAAGAGTTTAGTCACTGTGGAAACGAGTTTGGAGATTTCTCAGAGAAGTTTTTTAAAACAAAGCCACCATTCAACCTAACAATCCCATTGCTAGGTGTATAGCTAAAGGAATATAAATTGCCCCACCAAAAAGACACAGACACTCACATGTTCATTGCAACGCTATTCACAATAGCAAAGACATGCAACTTACATGCCCATCAATAAGGGATTGGATAAAGAAAATGGGGTAAGTCTCAGGATACAAAATGAATGTGCAAAATTCACAAGCATTCCTATATACCAATAACAGACAAACAGACAGCCAAATCATGAGGGAACTCCCAGTCACAATTGCTTCAAAGAGAACAAAATGCCTAGGAATCCAACTTAAAAGGGACGTGAAGGATCTCTTCAAGGAGAACTACAACCTACTGCTCAATGAAATAAAAGAGGACACAAACAAATGGAAGAACATACCATGCTCATGGATAGGAAAAATCAATATTGTGAAAATGGCCATACTGCCCAAGGTAATTTATAGATTCAATGCCATCCCCATCAAGCTACCAATGACTTTCTTCGCAGAATTGGAAAAAAGTACTTTAAAATTCATATGGAACCAAAAAGAGCCTGCATTGCCAAGACAATCCTAAGCCAAAAGAACAAAACTGGAGGCATCAAGCTACCTGACTTCAAACTATACTACAAGTCTACGGTAAGACAAACAGCATGGTACTGGTACCAAAACAGAGATACAGATGAATGGAACAGAATAGAGCCCTCAGAAATAATACCACGCATCTACAACCATCTGAGTTTTTACAAAACTGACAAAAACATGAAATCGGGAAAGGGGTCCCTATTTAATAAATGGTGCTGGGAAAACTGGCTAGCCATATGTAGAAAACTGAAACTGGATCCCTCCCTTTCATCTTATACAAAAATTAATTCAAGATGGGTGAAAGACTTAAATATTAGATCTAAAACCATAAAAACCCTAGAAGAAAATCTAGGCAATACCATTCAGGCCATAGGCATGGGCAAGAACTTCATGACTAAAACACCAAAAGCAATGGCAACAAAAGCCAAAATTGACAAATGGGATCTAATTAAACTAAAGAGCTTCTGCACAGCAAAAGAAACTACCATCAGAGTGAACAGGCAACCTACAGAATGGGAGAAAATTTTTGCAAACTACCCATCTGACAAAGGGCTAATATCCAGAATCTAAAAAGAACTTACACAAATTTACAAGAAAAAAATCAAACAACCCCTTCAAAAAGTGGGCAAAGGATAAGAACAGACACTTCTCAAAAGAAGACATTTATGCAGCCAACAGACCCAAAAAATGCTCATCATCACTGGCCATCAGAGTAAAGCAAATCAAAACCACAATGAGATGCCCTCTCAAACCAGTTAGAATGGTGATCATTAAAAAGTCAGGAAACAACAGGTGCTGGAGAGGATGTGGAGAAATAGGAACGCTTTTACAGTGTTGGTGGGACTGTAAACTAGTTCAATCATTGTGGAAGACAGTGTGGAGATTCCTCAAGGATCTAGAACTAGAAATATCATTAGACCCAGATATTCCATTACTGGGCATATACCCAAAGGAATATAAATCATGCTGCTATAAAGACACATGCCCATGTTTGTTTATTGCAGCACTATTCAAAATAGCAAAGACTTGGAACCAACCCTAATGTCCATCAATGATAGACTGGATTAAGAAAATGTGGCACATATACACCATGGAATACTATGCAGCCATAAAAAAGGATGAGTTCATGCCCTTTGTAGGGACATGGATGAAGCTGGAAATCATCATTCTGAGCATACTATTGCAAGGGCAGAAAACCAAACACCACATGTTCTCACTCATAGGTGGGAATTGAACAATGAGAACCCTTGGACACAGGGTGGGGAACATCACACTCCAGGGCCTGTCGTGGGGTGGGGGCAGGGGGGAGGGATAGCATTAGGAGATATACCTAATGTAAATGATGAATTAACGGGTGCAGCACACCAACATGGCACATGTGTACATATGTAACAAACCTGCACATTGTGCACATGTACCATAGAACTTAGAGTATAATAATAAGATAAAGAAAAAAAAAGACAATGTGGTACATTGCCATAAAAAAATATGAAATAATGTCCTTTGCATCAACATGGATGCAGCTGGAGGCCATTATTCTAAGCAAATTAAAACAGGAACATAAAATCAAATACCGCATGTTCTCACTTACAAGTGGGAGCTAAATATTGAGTACACATGGACATAACGACGGGAACAATAAACACTTGGGCTTACTTGAAGAGGGAGGGTAGGAGGAGGATAAGGGTCAAAACATTACCTATTGGGTACTATATTCATTTGTAAACCAAACCCCAGTAACTCTCAATTTACCCGTGTGACAATACTGCACATTTACTCCCTGAAGCTAGAATAAAAGCTGAGAAAAGTAAAAAAAAAAAAAAGACAAATGCAGAATTACATGAAAGATTTTTGTCTCTCACTAATTTTAAGAATTTAAAAGTTTTAAACTAAGCACTATATTAGAGATAATGAATTTTGTTCTATGTTTTCATAAGAAAAGTTTTCATAAAATACAAAACACATTATTTTACATAAACCATCATTTCCTCAAAATCAATATGAATCCTATTATATTTTAGTTATAAAGGCACAGAAAATTTATGCTTTTCACAAATTTCACTTAAAATAGTGCTTTAAGATTATATCACACTGAATAGTGAGTCATATCTGTTATATGTCATAACAATGTGTGGAAGACACATTGAACAATAGAACAAGATGTTGTTACTTCAGGCTAAAGGTATACAATATACTTTAAATAACTGTATATTCCAAGATAATGGATTCCATGGATAGGGTAACTTAAATTCCAATGTGTCATTTCTGTTAGGTTTAAAAGATTTCTGGCAAAATTTATATAGAAGTCAAGGAGACCAGAGTCCTCAAATTAAGAAGCATGGTACACTCAGTGTGTTATTTAAAAAACTAATTAATACATGCACTATGAAACTTAGATGTTATTACATAATGCAGGGAGAGAAAAGAAACTGCAAGCAGCAAGAGCAGGAGCTAAGCAATGCTATAGTTGTCTTTAGCTCTCATGTGATTGACAGCATCTTTGTGATTGACATTGACCTTGAGTTTCTGAGTTTAATGTGAGTCAGAGGATACAGCTTAAACGAACTCAAAGTGGTGAGACATTAAAATAACATGCTTTTAAAATAAACAAAAATACAACATACATATTTCTGACATTTCAAGGGGCTATAGTCTCAAAGCAAAATGGTCAAAATAAATGATTCCAAAACTGAAAGAGGATACAAGGGGAATCAGAAGATAATGAAGTTGGCTGTTACAAAGAATCTTCAGACCAAATGTGACAAGGTTTCTCTGTCTGTGCCATGTCAGTGCAGAGGCAGGCAGGTGGCTTTTGTGGTGTCGGTGCCTCTGCTCCATGAGGTCACTCAGGCAGGCAGGAGGCACAAACACCCTCAGCACATAGCTTCCCTCCTTCCTCACAGTCACTGCCCCATGTCCATTCCTCAGCAGCATGAACTGGAACTGAGTGAAGAGAAATGTTTTCTCCTTAAAGATTGAATAAAATGCATGCTTTTCATTAGTGGCAAATGTTATTTTGCCTTAAGCACACAATTGAGAAATTTTCCATTTAGTGGTTTTGCTGCTAAACCCACATTTGTTTGTTTGTTTTCATCTGAAAATGTATTTACATGATTCTTGAAAATAATTTTTTGACTATCAAGTTATATTTGTGGCAATGTATTTGAAATTGCTATTTACTATTTGATAATTACTGCTAAAAAGTTATTTGAGAAAAAGAAACCAGTGTTCTATGATTCTAACTCTTCTTCTTTGAAAGAAATTTGTCTTTTTTTATTCCTACAGAGGCCTTGTAATCTCTTCGACTGGCCTTATTTTTGTACAATTTAATGTATTAGGTTTTATGTATGATTTATGATACATTTGTTTATTTTCATTATCACAAAATAAAAAAACCTGAGAGGTTGCTATGTTGAAGCCTGACACTAGATGGCAACAAAGTTCCACAAAAGAGACCTCACCGTGATTTTAGAAATATGGGGAATGTAAGGGTGACAGTGTCCTATTGACAACAGGGAGCCCCCAAGTTTGGAATGGGATCTCATGTGTGACTTGGAGCATGTGGGAAGAGGTGTCAGTGTGCTGAGGTGTGAGGAAACCCACTCTGTTTTCTGTGCTCTGAAACTGGAAGCAGGGCCTAGCCCCCTCACTGCCTTGGCTGTATCCATCTGCTACGAACTGAATTGTGTTCCCAAATTCATATTGGAGCTCTAATCCCCAAAGTGGCTGTAGGAAGCAATGGAGGTTATAAGAAGGTAATTGAGGTTAACTGGGGCCATGAGGGTGAGGTCCTGATCCAGTAGGATTAGTGTTCTTAGAAGAACAGAACCAGAGAGCTCTTCTTTTTTTTCTCTTTCTCTAACCTTCACTCTGCCCCACTTGCCTGACTATGGAAAGGCCATGTGAAAGCATGGTAAGAAGGTGGTATCTGCAAATCAGGAAGAATGTCCTTAGCAGAAAGTGAACCCTTCTGGACCTTGATCTTGGAGTTTTGGGCACTAGAAATGTGAACATAAATGTCTACGGTTTAAGCTGTTCTGCCCAAACTACTTTGGTGTGGCAGTGCAAGAATATTAGTCTACTGTCCCCATCCTGTCTTAGCAGGATCAGCCTCAGGAGGTCCTTATGGACATGGAGACTCAGCTTTGCTCCTCTTACTCCTGCTGTTCGGACTCTTTTGTAATGAGGGAGGCCTCAGGCTTAATCCTCGGAGTGTTTGCATTACACAGAAATGCTTCTGTGAAGATGAGGTTGTTAGCCTGTTTTGTTTTCTGAACAGAATTTCATCAACCTGAATGAACTACTTGCTTGGTATTCATATTGGGGGATGTTCACATTCGTTCCCTATTTAGATGCCATTGGGGACATTTGTGAACCTCATCTCCAGTCTCCTCAGTGTGTCTCAGTAGAGAGGGTCACTGTCGCCTACAGGGCCCACCCATAGTATTAACTGTGTCCTAGACTAGCACCAGGAGACATGAGGCTCAGCCCTGAGCTTTTGCTGGCTCATGTAGCCCCCTGGACAGGATATCTTCCTGGGTCAGGGGCAGAGAGTTCAGACAGGTGTGACTCTGGCCATCAGCAGCTGAGCTGCCTTCATGGCACCCCATTGTGGACAGAGTCCCAGCAGCACTTGAGCCACGAAAGCTGGGCAGAGACATCCCACATAACCCCAGCCAGAGGGGAGGCTGCCAATGGCCCGTGGGGTGGATATGTCCTGTGACCATGCAGCCACTGAGCCATGTGCCCTGCCCTGTCTGACAGAGTCCATCAGGGAGTGACTTTCCAAGCTGTGTTCTGGGGATGAAGCATTCCTCCACTTGGTGTCCAGACCCACTAACCATCTCTTCTGCACTTGCGGCTGTGTGTTCCCCAGACCCCCTGGGTCACTGCATGGCCCCATCAATGGGCGGGTCACTGCTCCAACCAGTATGAACATATTGGTGGGTCCTGGACTTCCTGACCCTCAGGCTCTATAGGGGAAAAGGGGACATGAGGTGCACCCAGTGGTGCTTTTCAAATGTTCAGGCTCAAGTCATCCGATTTAAAATCGTACATTATATCTACAAAATTAAATCAATTTCTCTATAAATATACATATTATTTTGATTTATACTATAGATACATTGCATATACACATATATCCATATGATTGATATCTATTATATACATTTAATAAAGTTTACATAATACATACATATATGTTATTCGCTTAACAAGTACTCCATTTATTTCCAAGAAGAGCAGAGTCTGGCTGAGTGAAGACTCTGGGGACATTTGCTGACCATTCCATTTTAGTTCTAGCAGGATCCTTGGCCCATGAGGACCTATGAGGACAGAGATTAGGACAGCTGGCCCTGGGATCTCAAGCTTAGCATTAAGGCCCTCGTCTTTGAGGCTTTTACTCTGGCTGTGGGCTCTGGGCTTTGTGTAGCATCTGTAGATGTGTGAGCAGTTTTCGTCCATGAAGATCCTGCCAGGCAGACCTGTGATCAGGGCCTGTGGTTCTTCTTAGGTCCTCAGCCCCATGGTTCAGGAGACTGTCTGCTTCTTCCACAGTCTAGGGCCAGAGACAGGCAGCTCTTGGGCAATGCAAGCTTGACCTCAGTCCTTACTTGAAGACCTTATTCTAAATCTCTTTTCTCCTGTTCCTGTACCTGAATGCCTTCCCTGGGCCTCAATACATAGGACACATTTCCAGAACTGTGAAATCTAACACCGTCATCTGGAAGATTAGCAATCTGACTTTCCTGTCATCCTTAGCGCCTGGCTTGTTTAGGAAAAGAATTTAGCAATATCTCTCCTACTTGTACATCCTTTTATAGGCTCTCTGCAAGAAGAAAAATACGGCTGTTTTTGCCTGTCTCTGCAGACAGTCAGACCTTATGATTGTCTTCCCTTGTTCCCTAAAAGTCACTGTTATGCTGTTCATTTTCAAGGCACACTGATTTCATATTGTTCGAACACACGTTTTGTAATCTATTTGTACAGTTAACACAATTATCACAGTGGTCCTGAGGTGATGTACATACTCAGCTTACAAAGATAACAGGATTAAGAGATTAAAGACAGGCATAAGAAATTATAAAATTATTATTTGGGAACTGATAAATGTCCACGAAATTTTCACAGTTCATGTTCCTATGCTGCGGCTCCAGCCGGTCCCTCTGTTCGGGGTCCCTGACTTCCTGCAATACTTTGAGACTTTTACTCTGGCTGTGTGCTCTGGGCTTTGTGTAGCATCTGTAGACATGTGAGCAGTTTTCATCCATGATGCCCCTGCCAGGCAGACCTGTGAGCAGGGCCTGTGGTTCTTCCTAGGTCCTCAGCCGCATGGTTCAGGAGAGCAACTGCTTCTTCCACAGCCCAGGGCCAGAGACAGGCAGCTCTTGGGCAATGCAAGCTTGACCTCAGTCCTAGCTTGAGAACCCTATTTTAAATCTCCTTTCTGCTTTTCCTGTACCTGAATGCCTTGCCTGGCCCCAAATGCAGAAGACACATTTCCACAGTTGTGAAATCTAACATTGTCATCTGGAAGATTAGAAATTTGACTTTCTTGTCATCCTCATGGCCTGACTTGTTCCAACCTCCACCAGGTATAAAAGCCCATATGATCTCTCCCCTACCCCCATATAATTTAACTTAGACACATAGTGAAATGTACATGTTGCAAAGCTGTTGGTCCTTACAAAGCAGCTATTTTCCCCTCCCTTGATGTATAGGACATCAGCTCTGTTCTGCTGTGTAGGAAAAGGACAATGAGTTTCTCCCAGCATAGGACAAGACCAAGGATTAAGGGTACATGGGATCACTTCCACAACGAGATTAAGGAGAGTGAAGGGTGAGCTAGGCTTTTTAGAAAGATTATGATGCCTCATAAAAGGAGTAAGGTGAAGAGTATTTTTTTATAAATTTTGCTCCATTCATGTCTCCATCTCCATTTCTCTTTTGATGTCTTGAGCATTGAACAGTTCCTTGTGCTTCTTAATTTTATCCTCCTCCAAGATAATAGAAACAGAATTGTGGTTAAGAAACAGACACAAAATTTGGAGAAGACATAGTGTTTGGGGTTTGTATGCATCTCCTCAACACCAAAATGGTGTTTCAAATTTCCGCTCCTTCTTACTGTTTTTGTTTTGCTTGTTCATATATTTATTTTTCACAACTAATAACTGTATTAAAGTATTCAGAATTTATGATCTTTGATATATCAGGACTGATGCATCAGTTTCATTTTAAATGTCAATAATTATAATACAAACAAAAGTATTTGCTTAATTTAGGTTAAAATTAATTTGTCAAAAATATGTGGAGATGTGCATACTTTTTAAAATTTGGGGAGGCCTCTGGGTAGCAATATTTTGAAACCTTAAGGACCCCATTTGGCTAAAGGTAAAACGGTAGCTCTGTTAATTCTTCAGTGAGTTTGTATCTTGTTTCTATTGGAAATAGCCCCCAAACCCAAAGTAAAGAGGCCCCACTGAGACCAAATATTTTAACTCGTCCTCCCTCAAGTATTCTGAAGTTTTCATAGTGGCTATGGCCATCCCATAGGAGGGTCATGCAGTCATGCAGGCCAGTTTAGTGATATTTCTTGTTCTCAAAATGAACATTTGAAAAACTCGAACGCAGTCTGAAAATGTAGAGCCCTTGTGGGTGTCATTGTCACTGCCGAAATGGTCAGAATTCCTCTTACCACTCAAAATGGCTTTGGCCTCCTAGAACACTAAACTAGAACTGAGCTGAGCTCTAAGGTCCTGGGAAATTGTCCAGTGGGAAGAGTTGCCTATTCAAGAGGTTTGAAGTGCTCTAGGGCACAGACTTGTCTCTTTCAACACATGCAAACCTGAACCAACTCAACCTGGTTATCCTCACTACACTGTGTTCCACATCTGAAAAAAAATGCTGGGGGGTACTGAGCTTGTTGAGCTTGAGAACCCTTAGGCTGCCTGAGGTGCAGGAGCTGGAGTGACACCCGGATGACAAGAGATGCAGAAGCCCAGCTGAGCAGGAAATCAATGGGAACTGGGAGAGAAAGGGAAACACACAAAGTCCTTTTTTGGATAATGGAGATCTCCAAGCTGTTATTGAAGGTCATATTTCTCCATTGTCTTCCCACTCCACCACCAATGAGGAGGTGAATTGATTTCTGTTCAAATATGCTTTTGGAAAGGAGAAAAAGTTGAGAATCCTTATCACATTCACCCGTCACCCAGAGGATCCTCATGTTCCACTTCAAAAACCTGAGGACCAGATAATCACCAGAAATGACCTCTGCACACCTTTTTCCCGTTCATTAAATTATTGAGCTCCCACTGTGCTATGTGGGTACCCAAGTTACCTGAGGAACGAAGAACAAGATGGCACAGTCCCAGCTCTCAGGGAGAGGGAAGAGGAGGAAGAAGGAAGCAGGAACACAAGCAGTTAATTATAATAGTGCGAAGTGGAACAAGAGGCATACACACCGCCAGACATTTTTAGGGGTCTCAGAAAAGGGGCCTCTTTCCAGTCCTTATGAACCGGCAGGCCTGTCTGTGGATTATTTCCCTTTTTCCTATTTGTGAGAGGATTCCTGACACCAAGAAGGAGCGCACCAAATTTAACCAGCCATTCCAGGTGGTGATTCAATTTTGAATCAAACCATTCAGACGTAAAGCTCAGGAATCACCAGATCTCCTCTTGCAGATCCTCCCCATGTCTCTGGATCCTTCTCAGGGCCAGAAGAATTGAAGCCTTTCCCCTGAATGCTTCTCCTGTAGTATTTTCTCCTGTCTGCAATAGACAAGTTTGGAGGAAATCCCTGTTTTCCAGTGCGAGAGTGAGCTTCCTTTCAGCTGGAGACAGCTTTCTTCAGCTGGTTCCTTATTAGTTTTATTTTATTTAGCGCCTCTGTGGCGTGCTAAAACGCAACAGGGTACATGCAAAACATGAAGAGAAGCTAGAAGAAATAATATGACCTCTGGTTGTACCTTAAGTTACATGGAAAACATCTCTTTGGAGAAATGAGACAGAATCCCTTTAGTTTTTTTTTTTTGTTTTTTTTTCATGAGACGGAGTCCTCGCTCTGTCACCGCCCCGGCGGAGTGCAGTGGCCCAGTTCTAGCTAACTGCAATCTCTGCCTCCCCGGGTTTTGCATTCTCCTGCCTCAGCCTCCGAGGTAGCTGGGACACTACAGGCCGTCCGCCACACTCGCCCGGCTAGTTTTTTTGTATTTTTTAGTAGAGACGGGGTTCACCGTGTTAGCCAGGATGGTCTCGATCTCATGACCTCGTGATCCCACCCGTTCGGCCTCCACAAAGTGCTGAGATTAACAGGTCTTGAGCACACGCCCGGCCTAGTTTTAAACATACACAACAGTTGTCAATCAAATTGGATTGTTAGATTTTCTTCAACTTTTATTTTAGGTATCCGAGTTTTAACCTGTGCAGTTTTTGTTATGTGGGTATATTTGTGTGATACTGAGATTTGGAGTAAAAATTATCCCTTCATATCCCTTCACCCAGATAAGTGAACACAATACACAGCAAGTCCGTTTTTCAATCTTCACCCCCTCCTTCCCTCCTCCCCACTAGTAATTCCTCAGTGTCCATCGTCTCCCATCTTTATGTGTACTCAGTGTTTAGCGCCACTTATAAGTGGAACATGTGGTATTTAGTTTTCTGTTCTGTGGCTTACTTTGCTTTAGAAAATGGCCTCCAAATTCAATTCATGTTGCTGCAAAGATGTGATTTCATTATGGCGTTGTGACTGTGTAGTAATCCCCCATGGCGTATAAATACTGTAATTTTATTCAATCCACCCAACAATTCATGATCATCTAGGTTGATTCCATGGCTCTTTGCCTATTGTGATAGTGTAGCAATGAACCCTTACAGTGCATGTGTTTTTTTATGGAATAATTTATTTCTCCTTTCGGTATATCCTTGTAATAGGGATTGGCTGGATTGAATGGTAATTTGGGTTTTAAGTTATTTGAGAAATATCCAAACTGCTTTCCACAGTGGGCTGATCTAAATTTACATTACAACCAACAGTATATAGTGTTTATTTGTCTTTTACAACTTGCACAAGTCTTTTTCTTTTTTTTTTTGCTCTTTTTTTGTTTTTGTTTCTTTACGTTTTACGTTATAGCCATTCTTACTGGCTATGAGTCAGTATCTCATAGTGTTTTGATTTACATTTCTCTTCTCTAAAAATTAGTGATGCTGCCACTTTTGATTGTTTGTTGGTTGCTCGTTCTATTTTGACAAGTGGTACTGTTCATTTTCCTTTGTCCACTTTTTAGAGGGTTTCATTTATTTTTGCTGCGTTTGAATTAATGTTTTTTTTTTTTTTTTTTTCTTGAGATTCTAGCTAATAGATTTTTGCAGGATGTATAGTTTGCAAATACTTTTTTTTTCTATCCTATAGTTTGTCTGTGTACTCTGCTGATACTTTTTTTTTCTTTCTTTCTTTCCCCCTTTTTTTTCCTGTGCAGAAGAGGCTCTTTAGTTTAATTAGGTCCCGTTTGTCGTTTTTCTTTTCTCATTTTGCAACTGTGACCTGATCTTTTCTCTAGGTGCCTTTAAGATTTTTTCATTAGCATTGACTTGGACAGTCTGGTGACTATATGCCTTGGTGATATTCATTTTGTATTGTAACTGGCTGTTATTCTATATATTTCTTATAACTCGATATCTACTTCTCTAGGAGGATTTGGGAAATTTTCTTGCATTATTATTATTATTGAGATGGAGTCTTGATCTGTCGCCTAGACTGGAGTACAGTGGCCTGGTCTCAGCTCGCTGCCACCTCTGCCTCCTGGGTTCAAGTGATTCTCCTGCCTCAGCCTCCCAAGTAGCTGGGATTATAGGCATGCACCACCACACCCAGCTAATTTTTGGAGTTTTAGTAGAGATGGGATTTCACCATATTGGCTAGGCTGCCCTCAAATTTCTGACCTCAGGTGATCCACCCGCCTTGGCCTCCCAATGTGCTGGGATTACAGGCATGAGCCACTGCTGGGTCATTTTCTTGAATTATTCTCTCAAATATGTTTTTCAGATTGTTTTCATTTTCTCTTTTCTTTTCTCAGAAATACCAATACTTAGTAGGTTTGGGTGCTTTACATAGTCCCATATTTCTCTGATATTTGGTTCACTTTAAAAAAAATTATTATTATTTTTCTTATTTTTGTCTGACAGCTTAGTTCAAGTGACCAGTCTTCAAACGATTCTGAAATTCTTTCTTCTGCTTGGTCCAGTCCATTGATAAAGCTTTCAGTTGTATACTTAAATTTCTTAAGTATTTCAATTCCAGTACCTCTGGTTGATTTCATTTTCAGATGTTTATCTCTTCCTTTGTTTTCTGGAAGGTTTTTTTGTGTTGATTTTCACCCTCATCTTTGATGTCCCTGAGCTTCCTTGAAATCCATGCTTTGAATTCTTTATTTGTCATTTTTGAGTTTCCATTTCGGTTAGGGACCATTGCTGGAGAGCTAGTGTAATCCTTGTGATCTATGTAAGGTATAGGCTTCAAATATGTGTCTGAGTTTTATCTGGATTCAGGAAATATCTCTGTGTGTATGGGCAGTGGCTTGGTAGGAGATGGAGACTATCTTTCCTATATATGAGACAGGTAGACTGGCAACTCGTCAGAATGATATCTCTACCCATGGCTAAAAAGTAAAAGAGGAAAGTGGCATTAATGGTGCACAGCAGGGACATGCACTAAGTAGCAGCTGCCATGGCTTAGGAGAGAGGATTCAGTGACCTGGCCTTTCCCCAGGGCCTCCCTTTCACCTGCTCTCCAGAAAGCCAGGCTCCAAAGAAGCTGCTCGTGAGCCCCCAGAAACATGCTGGTGGGGAGTGCAGCTCAGAGCATTGCATAGTGGGTGTGGTCTTGGTCTTCTTACTTTGGAGACAAGTGATCATGGGAGCCTAGGCTGTTCCAGGGCTTCAGGCTTACCCGAATCCAAGCTCCTATACTTGGAGGAAGAAACAGATTTTTATTAAAGTAATCAAATCTGGCATCAATGATCAACCTGTTATGCTGATGAACTAGGGAAAATAATACCCAATGGCAGAAAAGTGGGTAGTATATGGGGATCCACAAACTAAGAATAAAGTGCAGCCTGTTTAGCCCCTAAATATTAAAGAGACCTATAGCTTTGAATATTGGTGTATCTGTGAGTGATGCAGCCGTTGAGGAATTACGGTATCGTCTTTGTGCACTGGCAGGGAATTGCTTGACCTTACACTGGTACTAACAGTGGCTAAGGGCATTACAAGGTGTTTTTCAATAGATTAAAATGCTACTGATAAAATCTGTCTTTTCATTTAAAAAAGGAAAGAATTTCACATTGACAGGAAATGTCAGTACAGGACAAAGGAATTTTACATCTACTGAATCGATTTGAGAGTAACATGAAAACCTGATACCTGATCTAAGACTTTATTATGCAGTCCCTATCAACAATGACACTCTCCTGCATACTTCCAATACAACCAAAGTATACATTATTTGATCTAGTCCTTTGGTTCATTTTTTAAAAATGTTGTCAATTGTCTCCAAAATCTCTTTTGTAACTCTAGGCCCTCTAGAGAGAAATACTTTCCCTTCACGCAAATCTGCTTTGCCCTGGTCTGACCCGGGACCTTGGGGACACTGCCCCTGTGCTGAGTTACTGAGATGAGCCAGTCCTGCAGCTGTGCCCAACCAGCCCCATCCCCTGCTGATTTGCATGTTCCCAGAGCACAGCCCCCTGCCCTGAAGACTTCTTAATAGGCTGGTCACACCCTGTGCAGGAGTCAGTCCCAGTGAGAACACAGCATGGACATGAGGGTCCCCGCTCAGCTCCTGGGGCTCCTGTTGCTCTGGCTCCCAGGTAAGGAAGGAGAATACTGGGAATTTACTCAGCCAGTGTGTTCAGTAGAGCCTGGCTCTTGATGGAAGCCTTCCTATAATATGACTAATAGTATGAATATTTGTGTTTATATTTCCAATCTCAGGTGCCAGATGCGACATCCAGATGACCCAGTCTCCATCCTCCCTGTCTGCATCTGTAGGAGACAGAGTCACCATCACTTGCAGAGCCAGTCAGGGTATTAGCAACTATTTAAATTGGTATCAACAGAAACCAGGGAAAGCCCCTAAGCTCCTGATCTATTACGCATCCA
>NW_016821392.1:0-1596 GCF_001698545.2 Rhinopithecus bieti | reverse complement strand
CTCCGTCGCAAAAAAAAAAAGAAAAAACACAAAAAAAACACTTTTAGAGTTGTGTAATCATCATTACAATCTAATTTTAGAACATTTTTCACACCCTAAAATGAACCCCTGCCCATTAGCAGTCACTCCCCATTCCTACTTACCTCGCTCCTAGGCAACCACTGCTCTGCTCTTCGTGTCTATGGATTTGCTTATTCGGGATATTTCAGTTAAACGGAATCCTACAATACATGGTCTTTTGTGATTGGCTTCTTTCACTTAGCATACTATTTCCTTTTTTTTTTTTTTTCAGGGAGGGGAGGGTGGAACGGGGATTTTCAGCATACTATTTTCAAGGTTCATCATAAATGAACATAGTTGCGACGTGTATCAGTACTTTATTCCTGTTTATTGCCGAATGATATTCCATCATATGAATATTATTTATCCATTTTATTTATCCATTCATCAGTTAGTGAACCTTTAGGTTGTTTGCACCTTTTGACTGTTACAAAATAGTACTGTGAACATTTGTGTAACAGGGTTTTGTGTCATTTTCTTTTTACCTTTTTGTTAAGCCAGTCGAATTTAGCAGTGGAGGGTTATATACCAACTTTAGTGACACTTATGTTAATTAACTTCTTTAACTTTTAACCTATGTCTTTATATTTTTTAAGTGGGTTTCTTATACACAGCAAATAGTTGGGTTGTGTTTTTTCCATGAACTCTAACAATATCTTTTTTGTTATGTTGAGACCATTCAATAGAATTGTTAATATTGTTGGGTTTAGGTCTACTATTTTATTATTTGTTCCATGTCTTTTGTTCCTCTTTGGCCTCTTTCCTACCTTCTTTTGGATTATCTGAATATTTTTTAGTATTTCATTTTAAATTGTATTATTGGCTTTTTGTCTGTTACAACTTTTTAAGTGGTTGCTATAAGGTATATAATATACCTAAACTTTCACATTCTACTTAGAGTTAATATTTTACCATTTAAAGTAAAATACAGAAGCTTTATAACCATAAATGTTCCTTTATATTCCCTACTCTTTTGGTATACTTGCCATATGTATTACATCTATATGCATTAAAAACCCCACCAGACAATATTTTGTTTTGCTTTCAAAAGCCATATATATATATATATATCTTAAATAACTTAGGAAAATAGTCCTTTGTGTTTACCCTTTTTTTTTTTCTTTCTTTCTTCATTCCTGAAGCTCCAAGTTCCCTTCTAGTATCATTTCCCCTTAGTCTGAAGAACTTCTTATAGCCATTTTCTTTCAGAGCAGGTCTGTTGTCAGTTCTCCTAGTTTTCCTTCATCTGAGAATGTCTTCATTTCATCTTCTTTCCTGAAAGATATTTTTACTGGATATAGAATTCTGGGTCAACGTTTCGTTTCTTTTCTTTTTTTTTTTTTTTTTTTTTGAGACGGGGTCTTTCTCTGTCGCCCAACGTTTTTTTTTTTTTTTTTTTTTTTTTTTTTTTTTTTTTTTTTGAGACGGAGTCTCGCTCTGTCGCCCAGGCTGGAGTGCAGTGGCCGGATCTCCGCTCCCTGCAAGCCCCGCCTCCCGGGTTCCCGCCATTCTCCTGTCTCAGTCTCCCGAGTAGCT
>NW_016821391.1:0-1243 GCF_001698545.2 Rhinopithecus bieti | reverse complement strand
TTTAATCCTGCAGTTTTAATGCATTTTCTGGGTATTTAATTTTGTGATGCTTTTCTGGGAGAGACCTAAACTGAGATTTTAAAATTAGTTCATTTTTTTTTTTTTTACATTTTTCTAATTATTTCTATCAATGAAACTGTGGCATATTACAAAATTTCAAGACAAATAATTTTTTTGTTGTTGTTGTTGTTGAGACGGAGTCTCGCTCTGTCGCCCAGGCTGGAGTGCAGTGGCCGGATCTCAGCTCACTGCAAGCTCCGCCTCCCGGGTTTACGCCATTCTCCTGCCTCAGCCTCCCAAGTAGCTGGGATTACAGGCGCCCGCCACCTCGCCCGGCTAGTTTTTTGTATTTTTTTAGTAGAGACGGGGTTTCACTGTGTTAGCCAGGATGGTCTTGATCTGACCTCGTGATCCGCCCGTCTCGGCCTCCCAAAGTGCTAGGATTACAGGCTTGAGCCACCGCGCCCGGCCAAGATAAATAATTTTCTGTCATATGTTTCGTAAGTCAAGTCAAAAAACGGTTCTGCAGCTAAAATAAGGTTTAAGGGGGAAAGTGGCAAGCGGCACATTCAAAGTTTATGAGCACAGACTTGGGGAATCAGATAGATGTAGGTTCAAATTCTTATATACTGGGGGTAGGAAAGAAAGATACATAAACAGTGAATTTTAAAGTTTGAAGGGATTTTAGAGATCATTTAATCAAAATCCATTATTTTGCAAACGAAACTAACACCTGGAAAATTAAATATCTCACCTAAAGTTTCAATCCCAGCATTGCTACTTGTGTTATCTAGGTTTGCTTACTTCCCAAATTCAGCACTCTTTACTTTCTACTACAATATGCTACGTTTGAGGTTGGAGCAGACCAGATTATAGAAAGTACTGAAAATTAGACCAAAGAGTTTGAACTTACTTTAAATCTTTTTTTTTTTTTTTTTAATTTGGAGGAGTAGGCTGGGCGCCGTGGCTCAAGCCTGTAATCCCAGCACTTTGGGAGGCCGAGACAGGTGGATCACGAGGTCAGGAGATCGAGACCATCCTGGCTAACATGGTGAAACCCTGTCTCTACTGAAAAATACAAAAAACTAGCCGGGCGAGGTGGCGGGCGCCTGTAGTCCCAGCTACTCGGGAGGCTGAGGCAGGAGAATGGCGTAAATCCGGGAGGCAGAGCTTGCAGTGAGCTGAGATCCGGCCACCACTGCACTCCAGCCTGGGCCACAGAGCAAGACTCCATCTCAAAAAA
>NW_016821390.1:15243-20381 GCF_001698545.2 Rhinopithecus bieti | reverse complement strand
CTATTCGGCCATCTTGCTCCGCCCCGAGTTTTAGTGAATTTCTTAGTCTTGATTTCAAATTTGATCATGCTATGGTCCAAGAGACTGTTTGTTAGTATTTCACTTCTTTTGTATTTGCTGAGAATGTTTTACTTCTGATTATGTGTTCAATTTTAGAGTAAGTGCCATGTGACAATGAGAACAATTTATATTTTGTTGTTTTGGGGTGGAGAGTTCTGTGCGTTTCTATCAGGTCCATTTTATCCAGTGCTGAGTTCAGGTCCTGAATATCTTAGTTAATTTTCTGCCTTGATGATCTTTCTAATATTGTCAATAGAGTGTTATAGTCTCCCACTAGTGCTGTATGGGAGTCTAAGTCTTTTTGAAGGTCTCTAAGAACTTGCTTTATGAAACTGGTTGCTTCTGTGTTGGGCGCATATATATTTACAATATTTAAATCTTCTTGTTGAATTGAACCATTTACCATTATGTAATTCCCTTCTTTGTCTTTTAAGATCTTTGTTGTTTCTAAGTCTGTTTTGTCGGAAATTGGCATTGCAACTCTTGTTTTATCTGTTTTCAATTTGCTTAGTAGATTTTCCTCCATGCTTTTATTTTAAGCCTATGCATGCCATTGCATGCAAGATGGGTCTCTTGATGACAGCATACCAATAGGTTTTGATTCTCTGTCCAGCTTGCCACTCTGTGTCTTTTAATTAAGGCATTTAGTCCATTTGCATTAAGATTAGTAGTAATATGTGCAGATTTGATTCTGCTATCATGATGTTAGCTGGTTATTTTGCTATTTTGCAAACTGGTTTATGTAGTTACTTTATAGTGTCACTAGCCTGTGGTCTTCAGTGTGTTTTTGTAGTGGCTAGTAATGGCCTTTTCTTTCCATATTTAGTGCTTCCTTCGGGAGTTCTTGTAAGGCAGGTCTGGTGGTAACAAATTCCCTCAGCAGTTGCATGTCTCAAAATAATCTTATTTCTTTCACTTATGAAGCTAAGTTTGGTCAGATATAAAATTCTGTGTTGGACTTTCTTTTCTTTAAGAATGTTAAATATCAGCCCCAAATCATTTCTGGTTTGTAGGATTTAAGATGAAAGGTTCAGTGTTAGTCTAATGGACTTTCCTTTGTAGGTGACCTGGCTTTTCTCTATAGCTGCCTTTAACTTTTTCTTTTCTTTTCTTTTCTTTTTCATTTTCACCTTGGAGATTCTGATGACTATGGGTCTTGGGGATGATCGTCTTCTGGAGTATCTTACTGGGATTCTCTGCATTTCCTGAATTAGAATGTTGGCCTCTATAGCTAGGTTGGGAAAATTCTCATGGATGATATCCTGAAATATTTTCAAAATTGGTTCTGTTCTCCTCATTACTTTCATATAAACTAATCAGTCATAGATTTGGTCTTTCATATAATCCCATATTTCTTGGAGATTTTGTTAATTCTTTTTATTTTTTTCTCTATCCTTTTCTGTCTGTTTTATTTCAGAAAGGAAGTCTTCAAGCTCTGAGATTCTTTCCCCCACCTGGTCTATTCTGCTATTAACACTTGTGATTGCATTATGAAGTTATTGCAGTGTAGTCCAGCTTTATCAGCATGGTTACATGTTTCTTTATACTGGCTATTTTGTCTGTAAGCTGTTGTAATGTTTTGTCATAATTTGTACCTTTCTTGCATTGGGTTACAATGCATTATTTTAGCCCAGTGAACTTCAGTCCTATCCATATTCTGAATTCCACTTCTGTCATTTTAGCCATCTCAGCCTCAGCCCATTTCTGAACCCTTGATGGAATAGTGATGTGGTCATTTGTAGGAAAAAGGGAACTCTGGCTTTTTGAGTGTTCAGTATTCTTGCACTGAATCTTTCTCATCTTTGTGGGCTTATTGGCCTTCCATATTTGAGATTACTAACATTTGATGTTTTTTTTTCCTTAAAATAGTCTGGCTACCTTTCTGTAGGGATACTGTGGTATACTGGGGGTTCATTTGAGTCCCTAGGCAATACCATTCAGGACATAGGCATGGGCAAAGATTTCATGACAAAATTGCCAAAAGCACTTGCAACAGAAGCAAAAATTGACAAATAGAATCTAATCAAACTAAAGAGCTTTTGCACAGCAAAATAAACTATCATCAGAGCAAACAGGCAACCTACAGAACGGGCGAAAATTTTTGCAATATATCCATCTGACAAAGGTCTAATATGTAGAATCTACAAGAACTTTAAACAAATTTGCAATAAAACAACAAACAACCCCAATAGAAAGTGGTCAAAGAACATGAACAGGCACTTCTCAGAAGAAGACATTCATGCAGCCAACAAACATATAAAAAACAGCTCAACATTGCTGACTATTAGAGAAATGCAAATCAAAACCACAGTAAGATACCATCTCATGCCAGTCAGAGTGGCAATTATTAAAATGTCAAGAAACGGCAGATGCTGGTGAAGTTGTGGAGAAGTAAGGATGCTTTTACACTGTTGGTGGAAATGTAAATTAGTTAAACTATTGTGAAGAATGCTGTGGTAATTCTTCAAAGATAGAGAACCGGAAATACCATTTGATTCAGCAGTTTCATCACTGGGTATATACCCAAAGGAATATAAATCATTCTATTAAAAAGATACATGCACGAGTATGTTCAATGTAGCACTATTCACAGTTGCAAAGAGATGGAATCAACCCAAAACACCTATCAATGATAGACTGAATAAAGAAAATGTGGTACATATACATCATGGAATACTATGCACCCACAAAAAGGAATGATATCATGTTCTTTGCAGAGACATAGATGGAGAGGGAAGCCATTATCCTCAGCAAACTAACTCAGGAACAGAAAATCAAACATCGCATGCTCCAAACATCGCATGCTCTTGTATATAAGAGGGAGCTGAAAAATGAGAACACATGGACATATGGAGGGCAACTACACACACTGGAGCCTGTCTGGAGTTGGGGAGCAGGGGAGAGCACCAGGAAAAAATAGCTAATGCATGTTGGTCTTAACACTCAGGTGATGGATTGATAGGTGCAGCAAACCACCATGGCACACGTTTACCTGTGTAACAAACCTGCACATCTTGTACATGTACCCCAGAACTTAGAATTTTTTTAAAAAAGAGAAGATACAAATAAACAATAAAATGACAAATTGATTATTACCAGTGACCTGACAGAAATATAAATAACCATCAGAGATTATTATGAACAACTCTAAGCACAGAAGCTTGAAAACCTAGAAGAAATGGATAAATTCTTAGACACATAAAACCTTCCAAGACTGAACCAGGAAGAAATTGAATCCATGAACAAACCAATAATGAGTTCAAAAGGTGAGTCAATAATAAAAAGCCTAACAGTCAAAAAAAGCCCAGGACCAGATGTATTCACAGCCAAATTCTACCAGATGGATAAAAAAGAACTAGTACCATTCCTACTGAAAATATTCCAAACAAGTGAGGAGGATGGACTCCTCACTAACTTTTTTTATGAGGATAGCATCAACTTGATACCAAAACCTGGCATGGATAACAAAAAAGAAAACTTCAGGTCAATATCCTTGATGATTTTAGCAAAATATTATCAAACTGAATCCAGCAGCACATCAGAAGGTTAATACATCACAATCAAGTAGGCTTTAATCTCTGAGACACAAGTTTGCTTTAACATATGCAAAATAATGTGTCATTTACCACATAAACAGGACCAAAAAGAAAAACCATGTGATCAGATCAATAGATACAGGAAAGTCTTCCAGTGAAAATCAGAATCCCCTCATGTTAAAAATCCTCAACAATTTAGGCACTGAAGAAACATACTTTAAAATAATAACAACAATCTATGAGCAACCCACAGCCAACATCACACTGAATGGGCAAAATCTGGTAGCATTCTCCTTGAAAAGCAGAACAAGACAAGTTGCCTTCTCTCATTACTCCCACTCAGTATGATATTGAAAGTCCAGGCCAAAACAATCCGACAAGAAAAAGAAATAAAAGTCATCCAAATAGGAAGAGAAAAAATTAAGCTGTCCCTATTTGTGGACAGTATGATTCTACACTTAGGAAACCTCATAGTCTTTGTCCAAAAGTTCCTTGATCTGATATATAACTTCAGGAAAGTTTTGTGACACAAAATCAGTGTACAAAAGTCAGTAGCATTTCTAAACACCAACAAAAATCAACCTGAGAGCCAAATCAAGAATGCAATTCCACTCACAATAGGCATAAATAGAATAAAATATTTAGGAATATAGCTAATCAAGGAGGTGAAAATTCTCTACAATCAGAATTACTAAACATGTCACAAAGAAATCAGAGATCACACAATCAAATGGAAAAATATTTTATGCTCATGGATCAGAAAAATCAATATTTTAAAATGGCAGCATTGAACAAAGAAATTTATAGATTCAATGCTACTCCTAACAAACTACCATTGGCATTCTTCTTGGGATTGGAAAAATTTATTTTAAAATTCATAAGGAACCATAAAAGAACTTAAAGAGCCAACACAGTCCTAAGTACAAAGAACAAAGCTGGTGGGATCACATTATCTAATTTCAAACTGTACTACAAGGCTACATTGGTGAAAACAGTATGGTTCTGTTACAAAAACAGACACATAGATTAATGGAACAGAGTAGAGAACCCAGAAGTAAGACTGCACACCTACAACTATCTGATCTTTCACAAACCTGACAAAAACAAGAGATGGGAAAAGGATTCCCTATTCAATGAATGGTGCTGTGATAACTGGCTAGACATATGCAGAAGATTGAAACTGTAGCCTCTCCTTACACCATAAAAAATTAACAGAAGATAAATTAAATATTTAGATGTAAGACCTCAAATTATAAGAAAGAATCTTAGAAGAAAACAGGAAATGCCATTCTTTTCAGAAGCAATTTTATGACTAAGACCTCAAAAGCAATTTTAACAAAAATGCATGTTGGGGTGAATTTGAAAAGTGGGACTTAATTAAACTGAAGAGCTTCTGCACAGCAAAAGAAACTATTAACAGTAAACAGACAACCTACAGAATGAGAGAAAGCATTTGCAAACTATGTAACTGACAACAGTCTCATATCCAGAATCTATAAGGAATTTAAACAACTTAGCAAACAGAAAGCAAATAACCCCATT
>NW_016821390.1:9785-14368 GCF_001698545.2 Rhinopithecus bieti | reverse complement strand
AGCACCTGTTGTTTCCTGACTTTTTAATGATTGCCATTCTAACTGGTGTGAGATGGTATCTCATTGTGGTTTTGATTTGCATTTCTCTGATGGCCAGTGATGACGAGCATTTTTTCACATGTCTGTAGGCTGTATGCATGTCTTCTTTTGAGAAATGTCTGTTCATATCCTTTGCCCACTTTTTGATGGGGTTGTTTGTTTTTTTCTTGTAAATTTGAGTTCTTTGTAGGTCCTGGATATTAGCACTTAGTCAGATGAGTAGATTGTCAAAATTTTCTCCCATTCTGTAGGTTGCCATGAACACATGCTTTTCAAAAGAAGACATACATGCAGCCAGCAAGCATGTAAAAAAATACTCTACATCACTAATCTTTAGAGAAATGCAAATAAAACCACAATGAGATACCATCTCACACCAATCAGAATGAGAATGACTGTTATTAAAAAGTAAAAAAATAACAGATGCCACTGTGGTTGTGGAGAAAAGGGTGCACTTATACACTGCTGGCAGGCATGTACATTAGTTCAATCATTGTAGAAAGCTGTTTGGCAGTTTCTCAAAGAACTTCAAATAGAGTTATCATTGTACCCAGTAATCCCATTATTGAGTATACGCCCAAAGGAATATAAATTGATCTACCATACAGACACATGCATGCATATGTTCATCACAGCCGTATTCACAATAGCAAAGATATAAAATCAACATAAATGCCCATCTGTAGTAAACTGGATAAAGAAAATGTGGTAAATATACACCATGGAATATTATGCAGCCATAATATGAATGAGATCATATCCATTGCAGCACCTTGAATGGAGCTGGAGGTCATTATTCTTAGCAAACTAACAGGAACGGAAAACCAAATACTGCATGTTCTCATTTATAAGTGGAAGCTAAACATTGAGTATATATAGACAGAAAGAATAAAACAATGGACACTGGGGCCTCCTTGAGGGTGGAGGTTTGGAGGAGGGTAAGGATCCAAAAATTACCTCTCAGTTTCTATGCATGTTACTTGGGTGACAAAATAATCTGTGTATCAAACACCCAGGACACACATTTTACCTATATTTCAAACTTGCACATGTACCCTGAATGTAAAATAAAGTTAAAAATAAAATAAAATAAGAATGCATAAACAAATATAGTTATGCTACTCAATACATATTTTCACCTTCTGCTACAGTTTGAATGTGTCTCCCAAAACACATGTGTTGGAAATGTAATCACCACTGTAACAGAATTAACAGGTGGGGCCTTTTAGAAGTGAATAAAAATTAGTAGATTAATAGATTCATGCTGTTATGGTGGGAATGGGTTCATTAATGCACATGTAGGTTCCTTATAAAAGGACAAGTTAGGCCTCCTTTTAGTTCCCTCTCCCCTTCTCTTTTCCCTTACATCATGGGATGATGTAGCAAGAAAGCCCTCAGAAGATGCCAACCATTTGATCTCAAACTTCCAGCCTCCAGAATCCTGAGCTAATACATTTCTGTTCAGTATGAATTATTCAGTCTGTGGTTTTCTGCCATGGTAGCACAAAACAGACTAAGAAACAGTCCCACATGAAAAATTAGCTGAAATCACTTCTACTTAACGTCCTAGTACATTTTTACTTGGTTAACAGTGATGTGAAAGGTTTTTCATTCCAAACCTTATTTCCTTTCACAGTATAAATGACCATTTAGGAAATGTCCATAGTATGCTGACTATCAAAATATCAGTAATCCCATGTGCAAGATGTTCATAGTTAACATTAGTATTCATAGTGCATATTGCTAATAAGTCATATGCAGTGTATTGCACAAAGTATGTAGTAAGTTAATAAATGATTGGGTGTTGATATCAGAAATGAAAAGAGTTTTATTTAATGGGATAATAGTATTCTACTTTAAGACTATTATACAAGTAACCTTTCAAATTTAAAAGATCAATGGCCAGTTATATCTGTTTGTTTATTTTGTGGGTTATTAGGTGCAAGAAGAATGGTACTTTCACTTGATAAATGGTTTGTTTTTTAATGATATAAATGAAATGAAAGAATCCCCATCCCGAGAGTTATTTTACACAACTGTTTGTGCAATCAACTGCTAAATAATTTTGAGTGATTTATTTTTTTCTAGTAAAAATAGTAAAGGGGGATTGAATTGTCTTGTCTATTGAAAGGAATATTATAGTTTTTCCTTCTGCCAGTTCTTTCCACGGGAAGCATAATTAGTAGTATCAATGAGAAAACAAAAATATTATCAGTGACTGAACTACTTAGTGTAGTGCATAGAATGTGAAACAAATAAATCAAGTAACTGGCCAGTTAAATATATACAGTTTGATTGGAAGAAAGGATGAACATTTAGTAGATCAAGGAAGCAGAATTACATATCAAAACAAATATTTAAATTCATTTGAATGTATTTTGGCAAATGATTTTTTCCTTACTGATTTGAATCCTTTCTTCAAGAAACTTAAAAATAAATCATTATTAAATTGTTGAACTTTTATAAATTCACTTAAAGACAGACATGGTGTAAAGCAACTGGTTATACTTTACCAACATTCATTCATTTATGCAGGGCTGTATCCATTAAACTGAGGACTTACCCTTTGCCAAGCACAGAACTCAGTCCAGGGTACATGCAGAAGAACTATGATAAGGTTCCTGTTCTTAAGGACCTCAGTACAGAAGGAAAAATGACATGTAACCATCACACTATAATTCAATATTTTAAGTCGTAGTTTTGTAAGACAGTTCATGGACTCAAGTATCTCTTATCTCCTCCAGCACATAAAAACATCTAAGTTTCTGCTTTAGAAATTTCCCACCCCCTAGCTTTCAAGTTTGCTTTTTACCTCTTTGCCTCTGGTCTGCTTTCAGTGTTTCTCATTTATTTTTCTTTATCTGCCTAATTGCTTAAAATATATATATAATGTGTGTGTGTGTATATATATGTACACATATACTTTTGTGTGTATGTATATACGTGTATATGTGTATATATATACATACTACATATATACTTTTGTTTTTTATATATGTACACACACACACATATATACACACACACACATACATATGTACTTTTTTTTTTTGAAACAGAGTCTTGCTCTGTCACCCAGGCTGGTGTGCAGTGGTGTGGTCTCAGCAAACTGCAATGTCTGCCTCCCAGGTTCAGGTGATTCTCTTGTCTCAGCCTGCCAAGTAGCTGGGACTACAGACACGTGCCACCATGCCTGGCTAATTTTTGTATTTTTAGTAGAGAGTGGGGTTTTGCCATGTTGGCCAGGCTAGTCTTGAACTCTTGGCCTCAAGTGATCTGCCCGCCTCTGCCTCATTATTTTTTTACACAGCTTTACTTTCTTTCCTCTCCACTGAATACTCTCTCTCCAGCCCTTGGTTCCACAGTCAGCCACCTTCACGTCAACTCTGTTCCACCTCTGTGTCCAATCAAGGAGAACAAGATTCTACAATGTGCTCTGGACTCAGATCCTGAGGTTTCTGCTTGTCTTGAGAAAGGGGATATAGTAATAATAAGCAATGCACAAAGTACTCTGAATGCTGAGAGGGGAAAACTCTGTGGTCTGCTTTTCCTGGGATGAAATGATGGGCATATGCAGTGTACAAAACTAACATATTAACTTTTGTTAAAGTGAATACCTTTTGTCTTCCAGGAAAGTCTCCTCAAAAGTGTCCCTAAGAAAAACAAATGTTATTAAAAATTGCTTCCTATTCTATTTTCTTAAATAATTTATACATGATTAGTCTTCTCTCTTTCTTAAATGTTTGCTTGATACTTAACAATGAAATCATCTGCAGGCCTGGATTTTTCTTTCTGAGAAGTTTTCAATTATATGTTTCAATTGTGTGTCAAATTCATTTAATTGATATATGACTAATCAGTTTTTCTGTCTTTCCTCACAGCAGTTTGATATATTTATTTTTCAAGGAACTTATCCATTTCATCTAATTATTGAATCTATTTGCATACAATTGTACATAATAATATCCTATAATATTTTGTATATGTTATTTATGTTGATGTCCTCTTTGCTATTTCTAATATTAGTAATTTATCTCATTCCTATTTTTATTTTAATTAGGGTATCTGTAGGTTTATTTTTAATTTTTAATTTTTTTTTTTAGAGTTTTGCTTTTTATTATTATTATTATACTTTAAGTTCTAGGGTACATGTGCATAACATGCAGGTTTGTTACATATGTATACTTGTGCCATGTTGGTGTGCTGCACCCATAAACTCGTCAGCACCCATCAATTCATCATTTATATCATGTATAACTCCCCAATGCAATCCCTACCCCCTCCCGCCTCCCCATGATAGGCCCCAGTGTGTGATGTTCCCCTTCCCGAGTCCAAGTGATCTCATTGTTCAGTTCCCACCTATGAGTGAGAACATGCGGAGTTTGGTTTTCTGTTCTTGTGATAGTTTGCTAAGAATGATGGTTTCCAGCTGCATCCATGTCCCTACAAAGGACGCAAACTCATCCTTTTTTATGGCTGCATAGTATTCCATGGTGTATATGTGCCACATTTTCTTAATCCAGTCTGTCACAGATGGACATTTC
>NW_016821390.1:5705-8639 GCF_001698545.2 Rhinopithecus bieti | reverse complement strand
GGTTTATTATTTTTATTGATTTTTACAAAGAACTAGATTTTGCTTTAATAATTTTAAAAGAACCAATCTCTTTTTTCTTTACACCCACATCCAATCCATCTATTAACTTTCTGGGATTTACCTTCAAAATATATACAATATCTGACCACTTCTCAGCACCTTTATGACACCACTTTTATCCAAGCTATCATCAATTTTAACCTAGATTACTAGAGTAGTTTTTTTTTTTGTCATTTTCCTATCTCTAATGACAGTGGTATTATTTACATAGAAGTCATTTGATTCATATTTGTTGAATGGACGAGGCTCAATTTTATATAGTAATTATATATTCATTCATCAGCATTCCTACTGTATTTTTAAGTTTCCTAAAGTCAGAAGTTCTTTGTGGTTAGTGGGAAACAGTGAAACAAAGAAATTAATGGTCTCTAGCATCAGATTATCTGTGATTGAAGTCTGAGTTCATGATTTACTTTCTCAGCAACCTTGAGCAAGTCAGATAATCTTATTCTGTAGCTTCATTTATCATCTGTAAAGTGGGAATAATATTTAAACCCTCCACATAGGGTGCTATGAATCTTAAATGACATAATACGTTTAAAGCATTTAAGGTAGTTCTTGATAAATATCAAAATACCCAATATATATTAGTTTAATTATTATTATTTATGTTATGTCTCTCTCAGTATCAGCCTAATACCTCAGAAACATTATCTCTCAGTGGTATTTATTCTGTCAAGCATGTCACAAGAGTTTGTTTCTGTGAATGCTACATACTGGCAAACTCTTGTTCGATAAATTCCTCTTGTGGCTTACTGAAGATTAAAGTAATTGAGCAAATTAATTATTGCTTTCTCTACAACATATTAAACTTTAAGACAAGTGTTCTGGGTACATCTTACCATTCAACTGTTCTAGATTTTGAAAGCCAAGAATTCTGAGTGCAGTTGTGGACTCAAAACACTAAGCATTTTATGTTTTATAGAAAATAAAACCAAAAAATGTTGCTGAATATCTTTTTTCTCTCAAAATTTCATGGTTTTCCTCTTTGGTTCTTAAAAAGCCATTGTGATTTGGGCTACACTGTCAGTCAAGGATAGAAGGTCTGTAAGTTTCCTCATACAAGTTTTTGAGATGTCTTCTGCTATATAAGCACAGCCAAAAGAAAACGAGATCAGGCAAGTTTGCTGACTATTATCTTCCCCATAATGGAATTACACTTAGCCAGCCACTACCTTTATTTCCTCTCATCCATTGGTCATAGAAGTACTTTGAATTCCTCTTTAATGATATTTAAAGTTGTAGAGTGATTAAAAGCACCTTTTCCTAAATCCATGCCATATTTGCCATATTTATTTTTATGTTTTGCTTCATTCTCGTATGTTTTAGATGAATTAAGATAAGGTTAGTGTGCAATGGGTAAAAATCTGTCAGGACTATAGAATTCTACAAGTTTCAGTAATCACAAGCTGTCACCACCTAGGCTCCTTGATTCCTTGGATAACTGATATATCTATGTTTCGTATGGTTTCAAAAACCCTTACCTCTTGATCTGTGCTGTGATTACACACTGATGGAACATAAAATAGTAGATTTTAAATAGGGAATGCATGGAGGATTCAATTACGGTGATGATAATAAATAAGTTACATTTTAACAGCTGTGTGGTTTTGTAATCTAAGACTTATAGACTCAGAGACTCACAGTATTTTGAAATTAAAAGCATTAAAGATAATCTAATCAAGTGATTTAAAAAAAATAAGTACATGTGTCTCTGACAGGATTATCTGATTATAACCAAGGGATATATAAAGTGATAGGATAAGCATGGTATATCAGTTGATGCCAATTTCACTCAGCCTTTAGTATTTTGAAACTGTATTTTTATTTGTCCCCCTCTGATGCCATAGTCTACGCATGAAGTACAGGTACTCAGGTTCTACACACATTTCTTTAGGTAGATTTATGTGATTTTATGGGACTAACGGATATTTGTGGAATAGAAGAGGTTTGGAAATGATGTTGAAAAGTGTTGCCAGTATGACCAGAAGATGATTGGATTGTAATAGAGAATCATGTAATAGAGAATCATGTAATAGAGAATCATGGAGAGACAGCCTTACACAGTATTGAAAGACCCACTAGCTAAGTGTCATTCCTGAATGTTAAAAATAGTGTGACACCCATTGCAAGGACAAAAAGACAGACTTTTAGGGGTTAAGGTTACTTTAGATCATACCCTAGATCTACCAATCTACGTACTGTGGTAGGAATATTTGAATAACACATACCTAGTACAGCTCCCTTATTGTATAGAAAATTGAGGTCAGAGAAATTAAGTGATTTTCTGTGGTCACATGACTAAAGTCACCAGCAGAGAACAGAAAGTACTTTTCTGCCGTCAAAGACATTTCCCTTTTCACTGCACCACATTGATTCTTCTCATACATTTCCTTGTAAAATATTTACTTTTGCTTTGAGACTTGATGACTAATCTTGTAAATGTGTACTCACAGCCCTGTCACAATTTTATTGGGCTCTCTGGAAACAAAAGCAAGTATGCCTTGTCTTCTGAAAATTGGCATTTTTGCCATAAATATCAAATAGGCTTGTTCCTAAAACTTAATTTTCTTTAAAATTTTTCGTGGTGCTTGAAAAAGATTTCAGGTTATAAACACTAGTCTACGATAGAACTTCAAAATTTCTTATTAACCCTTTGTTTTAGGGCACAAAGTTCAGTGACTATTTAAAAAGGCAACTTTGTTTCAAGTAGATGGCTATGTACATATCCCACAGTCTAGCATAATCTTACCTGTGTAGCTCAGGATCTCTAATTGTGTGAGAAGACATGAAAAAACATCCTCTGAATTTGGCAAAGTATTATTATCTCAGTGATTCTTCTAAAAAGGAATTTTTTTTTTTTTTTTTTTTTTT
>NW_016821390.1:0-4488 GCF_001698545.2 Rhinopithecus bieti | reverse complement strand
TTTTTTATTTTATTTTATTTTATTTTATTTTATTTTATTTTATTTTATTTTACTTTATCCTATATTATTATGTTTTGAGATGTAGTTTCACTCTTGTCGCCCAGACTGGAGTGCAGTGGCACAATCTCATCTCACTGCAACCTCTGCCTCCCAAGTTCAGGCGATTCTCCTGCCTCAATCCCCCAAGTAGCTGGGATTACAAGGGCCCACCACCACTCCTGGTTAATTTTTGTGTTTTGAGTAGAGGTGGGATTTTGCCATGTTGGTTAGACTTGCCTCGAACTCCTGACCTCAGGTAATCCACCCGCCTTGGCCTCCCAAAGTGCTGAGATTATAGGCATGAGCCACCACGGCCAACATAGTATTACAAGTGCATTTCATATGTGACATTGCTTATTCCTTAAAGCCTATAAATAGATACTATTATTATTACCAATTTGTAAAGGATAGAACTGAGGCTCAAATGGGTTGAATAAATTGTCCAGCATCATACTTCTAGTAAATGGCTGACATCTGATTTTAATGCACATAGTCACAAACTATGTGTGTTTGTGTGTATGTGCTGGTGTTATAATTTTATTGAACTATAATGTAGATAGAATTAAATATCTTAATCTTAAGTGTATAGAGTGGTTAAATTGTACAGATATATACATCAATGAAACCCTGTTAAAGATACAGAATATCTCCAGAACTTCCAAAGCTCCCTGTTCCACTTCACAGTCAATATCCCCTTAGAGATGATTACTTACTGACTACTAATAATGATATGTCAATTACTTTTTCCTGTTCATGATTACTGATATTCAGATTATGTGATGCTTAGAAATCTCATCAGTTAACAAAGAGAGTTTTGCATTTGTATGTGTTGAACAAATATATTTGATCACTTATGGGCAAGACACAAGAATGGGTGCTGAAGTGAGCCAAACAAATTTCATTTCTACACTGAAGGAACTCACAGTTCTAAAAGGTAAGACAGATAAGTAATAAACAAAGGAAAGTATGAGTTTCCATTGTTTTACATAAAAAGGGTTTCATCATAGACTTGGGGAAGTCAGGGAAGGTTTCTTGAAGGAAGGAATGTCTGTCTTAAAGACAATTACAGAAAATTATCACCCTAAACTAGGTCACACTTGAAAGTGAATGGTGTATCATTAATAATTACATAAAAGACAACAGGACAAAATAATAATTATTACAGGAAAATTGAAATTCATGGTAAGTCTATTTATCTTATATCTGAAAGATGATTGGGAGTTAGCTGGGCAAAGATGGAATGTATGGAGAAACACATTTTAGGCAGCAGGGCTAGCATTTACAAGGGCCAAGATGCAAGAAAGAGTATACAGTGTATGTAGGGAATTAAACAGCGTATGTAGGATAGTTTAGTATCAGTAGATGTAATGTTAAAGTTGGAAAGTGGTAAGATATGACGCAGAAGGAATAAATAAGTACCAAATCATATATGCCCACGTAATGAAATATTATGACTGGCATAATCATATTTACATTTCAGGAAGATTTCTAGAGCTACAATGTGGAACACAAATCAGAAGGAGGCAATACTAGAGATAAGTATTCCAGTTAGATTGCAATAATCTCAATAAGAGGTGATGGCCTACACTAGGGTAGACTGGCATAGTTGGAAAGATATTAATGGATTTAGAATACTTAGGAGGTAGCACTGGTAGTACTTGGTTATTGCTTCCCTATAGGGTTAGAGAGAAAACGAGGAATAATGCATGACTCCCAGATTTGAGGCTTAATCAAATGCATGGATGTTGTTTATTTTTCCATTTACTGAGAATGGGCACAAAGAAGATGAAAATTAACTAGGTTTTGGGGGAAGAATAATGAGTTCTGGGATGTAGAGAAGAACCTGTTGATTCTATGTCCTACATGTCCTCAGCCTATCTGAGTTCACTTCTCACTGTTGCGGATAGGCCCTATGCACACAGACAGCTTCCTCAAGTGCCTGTGTATTCTGACTTCATTCAACTTTCATGCTCAGTCCACTCACAGGGAAGATTGGAAGTGCTAGCGAATTAGCGCTACCAAGGACTGTTGTAAAACAACTACCCTACAAGAATCTCTCAAGGGCAAGAATGTATGATTGTTTCCCATAAACTGCATGTGAGCCAAACATGAAAGAGCTACTGTGGGTGTGTCTTAGTTATAATGTCTAAGAGAATAACTGATAGGGCAAGGGGATCTCTGTGAAGAAAACTGGAAATTGTACTGTCAGATGCCTTGGGGCTATGGAATAAGTGGCAGGCAACCAGCCAGAATAGGACAGAATTTACTCCTTTCAAGGGAATTGCAGATGAGAGATCCCCAGTGATGGGAAGTGTTTTTGAAGAACTGAAAGTCCACAGAAAGTTGGCATGCGTGAAAGGACTGCTAAACCCAGGGAAAACATGAAGACAGATTATGACATTTTCGGTCAGATGAGAAATTTGCTACTTTCATTGTATCTTTAGTTTCCTCATTCTCTAGCCTTGGAGGACAAATTAAATCAGAATAACAACTAGGAGAGAAGGATTATAAATACTATGTTGGAAAATATGGAAATAACCATCATGAATCTCTGCCACACACTTGAATGTGTCCTGCTTTCCCACTTTTTTTCTATTATATGAGACTGGATATTTTAGTTTTGACCAAAAATCCTTGTATAACTCATAAATTACCAGAAAGCTCATATTGCTGGCTTGAATTTTATGTCCAAGTGAATAAAGTGCAAAGGGGCAAGAGTTATAAAATTAAAATATCTTATAATTATATCATATCTATCATTTTTATTTTATACATCGTTTACACTTATAGAGTTTGTCATTTTTTTTTTTACAAAAGTACTACAGAAAATTTTCTGCAACTGTATTTCTCTTAAAAATCTGTAATGACATCTTCTCGTGTTTCTTTTCATTTCAGTATATAGAGATCTACTTCATTCTTTTAGCTGTTACATATTGCCCCATTGTATAGCTGCACTATAATTAATTTAACTGCTCTTTCAATGCTGGACACTAAAGCTGTATGTAATTCTTACTACTACTAATGCTGCTACGAACATATAAAAATCTATCTCTCTATATATGCATATGTATATGTATGTATGTGTTTATATATATACACACACACTGATGCACAAGCATATGCAGTAGTGAACTAGAATAGATCTCTAGAAGTAAAATTACTAAAACAGAATTCACATCTTAAATTTTCATGTCACTACTGGATTTATTTCTGAAAAGGTTTAACCAATCTACATTGTTGAGGTTATAAAATATGTCTATAAATTATTTGATACTACTCCCTTCAAAAGAAAGGAGCCAAATATTTTTACCTTTGAGTATGATCTGTACTTAGAGACTCTTTTCCAAAAAATAGAATGCGACAAAGAGGTAATGTGTGATTTCCTAAGCTATACCATAAAAGGCATTGGGATTTTTTCCTCTTTCTCTTATAACACTCTTTCTGAGGAGAAGTCAGATGCCATGTTCTGAGGATACTTAAGGAAATCTATGAAGAGGTCAATTTTGTGAGAAAATTAGTCCTTGATATGGTTTGGCTCTGTGTCCCCACCCAAATCACATGTCCAATTGTAATCTTCACCTGTGGAAGGGAGGACTTGGTGGGAGGTGATTGAATTATGGGGGTGGACTTCCTCCATGTTGTTCTCATGATAGTCAGTAAGTTCTAATGAGATCTGGTTGTTTGAAAGTGTGTAGTACTTACCCCTTACCTCTTTCTCTCTCTCCTGCTCTGCCATAAGGAGACGTGCCTGCTTCTCCTTAACTTTTTGCTACAATTGTAAGTTTCCTGAGGCCTCTCAGCCATGCTTAGTGTACAGTCTGCAGAATAGTGAGTCAATTAAACTTCTTTTATAAATAAATGACCCAGTCTCAGGGAGTTCTTTATAGCAATGTGAGAAAAAACTAATACAGTGCTCCTGTTAATAGCCAGCAAGGAACTGAGACGTTCTGTGAAATAGCCATGTGAGTAACCCATCTTGGAATTGGATCTGTAAGGAGCCCTGGACTATGTTTTGACTACAAACTCACGAAAAATCCCAAACCACAATAATCCATCTAACTAACGTCTGAATTCCTAACCCACAACAACAGAGATTTTTAAAAAATGTGTTGCTTTAAGTTGCTAAATGTTGAGCAAATATTTACAGAGCAACAGATGCTGCTACAAACACATAAAAATCTCTATATATACACATATATGTGTGTGTATGTATGTGTGTGTATATATATATATGTACATACACTGATATACAAGGATATGCAGTAGTACATAGATTTCTAGAAGTAAATATGTATTCATAATACATATATTTTCACAAAAAATGTTAAAATATTTTAATACATATGTTTTCAGAAAAGTGAATATAAGTAGTCTTTTCTGATATCCTGGGGAATATCAATTCTACTTTTATTTTCATATTATAAGTTTATTTTTAAAATGTGGATCAAG
>NW_016821389.1:6146-10345 GCF_001698545.2 Rhinopithecus bieti | reverse complement strand
CAGAGGCAGGCTGGCCTCCTTGAGTTGCGGTGGGCTCCACCCAATTCAAGCTTCCAGGTGGCTTTGTTTACCTACTTAAGCCTCATCAATGGTGGGCGCCCCTCTCCCAGCCTCGCTACCACCTTACAGTTATATCTCAGACTGCTGTGCTAGCAATGAGGGAGACTCTGTGGGCGTGGGACCCTCTGGGCCAGGTGTGGGATATAATCTCTTGGTGTGCCATTTGCTAAGACCCTTGGTAAAGTGCAGTATTAGGGTGGGAGTTACCCGATTTTCCAGGTGTTGTGCGTCTCACTTTCCTTTGGCTAGGAAAAGTAATTCCCTTCTCCCTTGGCTTCCCAGGTGAGGCGATGCCTCACCCGGCTGCAGCTCTGGCTGGTCGGGCTGCACCCGCGGACCAGCGCCAACTGTCCAACATGCCCCAGTGAGATGAACCCGGTACCTCAGTTGAAAATGCAGAAATCACCCATCTTCTGTGTCGCTCACGCTGGGAGCTGGAGGCTGGAGCTGTTCCTTTTCGGCCATCTTGGGCGTGCCCTTGTTCTCTTTCTTTAATCTAATTTTATGTGGGGCATTTAGGCTGTTTCTGTTCAAGGTTAATATTCCTATGTGAGATATTATCCTGGTAATAACGTTATTAGATAGTTGCTTTGTAGTCATGAATATTTAGTTGATCTATAGGGTCCATGTACTATGTACTTGTGTGTACTTTTGTACGGTAGCAAGTATTATTCTTTCTAGAGGGAATGAATAAATTCCTGGAAACATACAACCTCCTAAGATTGAACTAGGAAGAAATAAAAATCCTGAACAGAACAATAATGAGTATCAAAATTGAATCAATAATAATAATAAAAATAAATGTACCAACCAAAAAAGTCCTGGACCAGATGAATTCACAGCTGAATTGTTCCAGACGTACAAAGAAGATCTGGTACCAATTCTACTGAAACTATTCCAAAATATCAAAAAGGAACACTTCCCTACTCATTCTGTGAAACAAGTATCATTCTGATGCCAAAATCTGGCAAAGACACAACAAGAACTACAGGCCAATAATGCTGATAAACATAGACACAAAAATCCTTAACAAAATACAAGCAAATTGGATCCAACAACACATCAAAACATTAATTCATCATGAACAAGTGGGCTTTATTCCTGGGATGCAAGGATGGTTCAACATAAGCAAATTGATAAATGTGATTCACCACATCAACAGAATTAAAAACAAAAACGTATTGATCATCTCAATAGATGCAGAAGTAACATTTGATAAAATCTAATGTTCCTTCATGGTAAAAACCCTCAACAAACTACACATCAAAGGAACATATCTAAAAATAATAAGAGCCATCTACAACAAACACACAGCCAACACCATACTAAGCAGGAAAAAGCTGGAAGCATTCCCTTTAAAAACTGGAACAAGACAAAGATGTTCACTCTCACCACTCCTATTCAACATAATACTGGAAGTCCCAGCCAGAGCAAAGCAATCAGGGAAGAGAAATAAATAAAAAGCATCCGAATCGGAAAAGAGGAAGTCAAATTATCTTTCTTCGCTGATGATATAATTCTATACATAGGACACCATAAAGATTCTGACAACAGTCTCTTAGACCTGGTAAATGACTTCAGCAAAGTCTCAGAATGCAAAATTAATGTAAAAAAATCAGTAGCATTTCTATACACCAATAATGTTCTATCCAAGAGCCAAATCAGGAATACATTCCATTTACAGTAGTCACAGAAAAAATAGAAAGCCTAGGAATATACCTAACCAAGGAAAAGGTCTTTATGAGGAGAACTACAAAACACTGCTCAAAGAAATCAGAAATGACACAGATAGATGGAAAAGCATTCCATGCTCATGAGTTGGAAGAATCAATGTTTTTAAAATTCCCATACTACCCAATGCAATCTACAGATTTGATGCTATTCCTATCAAAGTAGCATCGTTTTTCAATGAATTAGAAAAAAACTATTCTAAAATTCATATGCAACCAAAAAAGAGCCCAAATAACCAAGCTAATCCTAAACAAAAAGAACAAAACCAGAGGCATCACATTACCCAACTTCAAACTATACTACAAGGATATGGCAATAAAAAAACATGGTACTGAACCAAAATAGACACATAAACCAATGAAACATAAAAAGACCCCTGAAACAAAGCCACACACCTACCACCACCTCATTTTTGACAAAGTCAACAAAATAGACAATGGGGAAAGGGTACAATTTTTAATAAATGGCTCTGGGAAAATTGACTAACCATATGAGGAAGAATGAAACTGGACCCTTATCTTTCACCATATACAAAAATTAATTCAAGATGGAATAAAAGCTTAAATCTAAGACCTCAAGCTGTAAAATTTCTAGAAGAAAACCTATAACATACTCTTCTAGACATTGGCCTAGGCAAAAGATTCATGATGAAGACTTCAACAAAGTCAAAAATAAACAGATGAAACTTAAACTAAAGAGCTACTGCATAGCTAAAGAAAGTCTCAAACAAACAAACAGATGACCTACAGAATGGAAGAAAATATTTGCAAACTATGCATCTGACAAAGGACTAATATCCGGAATCTATAAGGAACTTAAGTGAATCAATAAGGAAAAAATAACCTAATTAAAAAGCGGGTAAAGGGCTTGAATAGACACTTCTCAAAAGAAGACATACAAGCGGCCAACAAAGACATGAAAAACATTGCTCAACATCACTAATCATCAGAGTAGATGCAAATCAAAACCATCATGAGATACCACCTCACACCAGTCAGAATGACTATTATTAAAAAGTCAAAAAATAGTAGATGTTGAGGTTGTGGAGAAAAGAATACTCATACACTGTTGGTGGGAATGCAAATTAGTTCAGCCCACATGGAGAGCACTTTGGAGATTTCTCAAAGAACTAGAAACAGAACTACCATTTGATCCAGCAATGCAATTACTGAGTACATACCCAAAGGAAAATAAATCATTCTACCAAAAAGATGTATGCATTTCTATGTTTATGGCAGCACTATTCACAATAGCAAAGACATGGAATCAATTTGAGTGTCCATCCTTGGTGGAGTGGATAAAAAAAATGTGGTACATATACAACATGGAATGAAGCCATAAAAGTGATTGAAATTATGCCCTTTGCACCAACACTGAGGCAGCTGGAGGCAGTTACCCTAAGCAAATTAGCATAGGCACAGAAAACCAGATAACACATGTTATTACTTATTTATGAGTGGGAGCTAAATCGTGGGTTCAAATGGACATAAAGATGACAATAGACACTGGAGACTCTAAAATGAGGGAGGAAGGAAGAGGGGCAAAGTCTGCAAAACTTCCCATTGGGTATTATGTTCACTATATGGGTGGTGGGATCAATAGAAGCCCAAACCTCAGCACCACACAATATACTCTTGTAATCAAACATGCACATGTACCTCCTGAATCTAAAATAAAAATGGAAATTAAAAAAAAAAAGAAAAGCAGATATTTACTGTCTCCTACGAGAGGCTAAAATTCCAGAACCAAGGCATCAATCAGCAGGCCATGCTCCCTTTGAAACCTGTAGGGGAAGAATCATTCCTTGCCTTTCAGTTTCTAGTAACCCTAGATATTCCTTGCCTTGTGGCAGCATAATTCCAATAAATGCTTCCATCTTCACATGGCATTCTCCCTGTGTCTCTTCACATTGTCTTCTCTCTATACATGTCTGTTCCTGTATCCAAATTTCTCCTTTTTATCAGGACACCAGTCATATTGGATTAGAGCTAACTCTAAAGACCTCATTCTAAGTTGACTACCAGTGTAAATACCCTATTTCCAAGTAAGACACCATCCTGAGGTACTAGGGGTTAGGACTTAGACATGTCTTTGAGTGGGGAGAAACAATTCAACTCATAACCTTATTATTTCCTTCTTATTATTCTAATGGCTTCAAAATCTCTGGTGAGATCCTGTTTCATTCCTAATATTGGTGATTGTGTCCTCTTTTAAAAATTTTGTCTGTCTTACTAGAGCTTATTTTATTGATTTCTTTTCCCAAAGAACAAGCTTTTTATTTTATTGATTTTCTCTATTGTTTAATATTTTCAATTTCATTGTTTTTGTTCTTTATTATTTAATTCCTTCTGCTTGCTTTGGGTTTAGTTTGCTCTTTTTTTCTAGTTTTTTTTTTTTTTTTTTTTTTT
>NW_016821389.1:0-3493 GCF_001698545.2 Rhinopithecus bieti | reverse complement strand
ACATATCTCTTTTTCTCCAGGATTGGTCCCTGGTGCCTTAGTTTGTTTGATGAGGACATATTTTCCTGCATGGTCTTAATGCCTATAGATTTTTGTTGGTGTCTGGGCATTGAAGAGTTAGAAATTTATTTTATTTTAAATTTTATTTTATTTTATTTAAATAGTTTTGGAGAACAGGTGGTTTTGGTTATATGCATAAGTTATTTAGTGGTGATTTCTGAGATTTTGGTGTGACTGTCACCTGAGTAGTGCACACTTAGGTATTTATTTTAGACTTCACAGTCTGGGCTCTTCTGTACCTGTTTGTCTTGGGAAGGCTTTCCAGGTATTGGAAGGGTCTTGGGTATTGTTATCTTAGCCATATCTGCATTATGGGGCATCCCAAGCCCAGTAACACTGTGGTTCCTGCAGACATGTAGAGGTACCACCTTGGTGGTCCTGCATAAGATCTGGAAGAACTCTCTGGATTACCAGGCACAAACTTGTTCTTTTTTTGTTACATTCTCCCAAATAGAGTCTCTATCTCTTTGCTGAGCCACCTGGAACTGGGGAAGGGGTGACAGAAGCACCCTTGTGGCCACCACCACTGGGACTGTCCCTGATTCAGAACTGGTATAGCACTGTGTCTTGGCCCAGGCCAGGTGTAACCACTAGCTGACTACTGCCTATGTTTGCTCAAAGCCCAAGAGCTCTACAATCAGCAGGTGTTAAAAAGCCAGTTATGCATTTTTTCCTGCCCTTTAGGGCAGTGAGTTCCACCAGGCCATGGGTTTGTCCAGAGATGCCTTCAGGGAGGCAGGGCATGGAGTAAAGAACCATATAAACCTACCTGGTGTTCTCTTCTACTATGGCTATGCTGGCACTCAAACCACAAAATAATGTCCTTCCCCTTTCTCTAGGCAAAGGAACCTCTCTCCATAGCCGCCACCACCACAGACTCATAGGGAGTACTGCCAGACTACCTCCAGTGATCCCTTGAGGTCCAATGGCTCTTCAGTCAGCTTATGGTGAATATTGCCAGGCCTGGGACTCAACCTTCAGGGAAGTGGGTTCCCCTCTAGCCCAGGATAGTCCCAGAAATGTCATCTAAGGGCCAAAGCCTGGAATCAGGGACCCCAAGATTTTGATTTTTGCTCTACCTTTCTCTGGCTGAGCTGGGACCTAAGGTGCCAGACAAAGTCCCCTTTACTTTGTCCTCTGCTTTTCTCAAGCAGAACTAATCTCTTACCATAGTCACCACATCTAGGAATCTGTTGAGTCTCACCTGAGACCAATAAGTATCAGAGTCTTACTCAAGGCCAATGATTTACTACCTGGGTATCACTACTGATTATTCAGGAACCAATGGCTCTTTAGTCAGCAGGTGATGAATCTTGTCAGGACTGGATACTTCCCTTGAAGGTGACAGATTCCCTTCTGCCCCAGGGTGTTTCTAGAAATGTCATCTGAGAGCTAAGACCTGGAACTGGGGCCTCATAACCCTACCAGGTTCCCTATCTTACTGTGTCTGAGCTGATGACTGAACTATAAGACAAATTCCTTTTCACTTCTCCCTCTCCGTTGATTTTCAGAAGGAAGGAATCACTTATGTTGCTGGAAACTGCTCTGCTTGGTGTTGGAGGAGGGATGGCAGAAGCACTCCCATAGTTGCCCCAGCTGGTGTCTCACTGGGTCACATGCCTCCAAAGTCCACTGGCTCCTAGCCCAGCACAGGACTAGGAGTGTTGGATTATCAGGCACAGACTCTTGTTCCCTTCCCTTACTTTCTCCCAAACAGAAGGAATCTCTCTTTGCTGAGCCACCTGGAGCTAGGGGAGGGGTGACGCAAGCACCACTGTGGCCACCACCATGGAAACTGTCCTGGGTCAGAACTGAAGCTGATACAGTACTGGGTCTCATCCAATGCCTGCTGTAACCACTACCTGGCCTAGGAGTTTTAATCCTTGTGACCCAGACTGCCTGTCACATTTTTTTTATGACCCCATAGCACTGTAGCCCATGGTGACAAGGCTTGCCAAAATTCAAGTTCTCATCCCTGGGATGGGCAATTCCCCTCTGGCTAGGGCTTTTCTAAATGCTCCCTCCATGGGCATCAATGAGTTCAGCCTGTTTTTGCTTTCTGCTCTGATAGGGCAGCACTGAGTTCCAATGCAAACTCCCATAGTCACTGTGTTTTCCCTCCTCCTAGCACACAGATTCTTTACCTGCACCATGCAGCTGTTACTGATTGATGGGTGAGGGGTGGCATTGGAAACTCAAGACTGTCTTTCTGACCCACTTCAGTGCCTCTTTCAGTGATACGAAGTTAAAATCAGGTACCGTAATTGCTCACCTGATTGTTGGTTATTATGAACGTGCTTTTTGGTGTGGATAGTTGTTAAATTCAGTGTTCCTGCACGGGGAATCATCAGTGGAGGCTTCTATTCTGCCACCGTGCTCTGTCCCTGGCTCCCCAAAATATTTTATTTTCATCCCTGTTTAATGAACTTTTTCTAATTTAAATTTTTTTATCTTTTACTTTTGAAAGGTTTTGTTAAAACCAAGACACAAACACACACATTATCCTAGGCCTATGCAGGACCACGATAATCAATATCACTGTGTTCTCTATCCAGATCTTGTCCAACTGCAAGATTTTCATGGTGGTAACACTCATGGAGCTGTCATCTCATGATAACAATGCTTTCTTTCTGAAATACCTCTGAAGGACCTGCTGATCATGCTTTACAGTTAACTTCTTTATATAAGTAGGAGTACACTCTAAAATTGCAATTAAAAGTCCAGTATAGTAAATACATAAACCAGTAACATAGCATTTACAATCATTTTTAGGTATCATGTATTGTACATAGTTGTGTGTGCTATGTATTTATACATCTAGCAGTGCAGAAGTTTCGTTTATACCAGCATCACCACAAACACATGAGTAATGCATTCTGCTATGTATTATGATGGCTAAAATGTCACTAGATGATAAGAATTTGTCAGATCCATTATAATCCTATGATACTATGATTGTATATGTGGTCCATCATTGACTGAAACATCATTATGTGGTGCGTGACTGTATAAGCATTTAGTGCTATAAATTTCCCTCTCAGTACTACTTTAGCCACATTTGACATACTTAGACATGTTGTATTTTAATTTTTTAAATTTATTTTTTAATTTCCTTTTTGTTTTCCTCTTGGACCTGTGGATTATTTAAAATTGCGATATTTAGTGTCTGTGAGTTTAAATATTTTCCTGTTGCCTTTCTGGTGTTGACATGTAGTTTGATTCTATTATGGTAGGAGAACAGTCTACATGATTTCACTTATTTTAAGTATATTGAAGTTTTTTATGACCCAGAATATAATTTATCTGGTGAATTATTCCATTGGTGTTTAAAAAATTGTGTATTCTGCTGGTTTTCAGTGAACCATGACATAGATGTATATGTAATGCATGTGTGTGTGTGTGTGTGTGTATATATGGTCTTGTTGACTAAATG
>NW_016821388.1:0-2181 GCF_001698545.2 Rhinopithecus bieti | reverse complement strand
ATTTATGCCATTTTCTTTTGGAAATGTGAGTTCTGCTTTAGTAGTTCAAATACTTTTACAAAATTTCCCCTCTAGGAACACTTTGATTGGTATTTGGTTGGTGGAGCTGTTTTCAACAGCATTTGGCCATTCATCCTGCCTCCAAATAAAAGGTTGATTGAAGTGAACTTTTGAGTTTTAGAAACATACATCAACAAAAACCCTTGCAATTGTTAGGGAACCCAGACAAATACTTTTTGCTTTTAGTGTACTAGGAGCATTACTTAGAAAACAGGAGGCAACCTTAATCTTTTAGTAGTTTGAAAAATATGACCCGTAAGATGTCATTCTCCTCTAAATAAACAAAAGAGCAGCTTTGTGAATGTACAAGATCAGAGAATTTGGGAGAATGTAAGAAACTTTCACCAGTCTACAAAACCTAGTGCTCTTGGGTGCATCCTGCCAAGTTGGAATCTTTTCAGCTGGCCTTCAAATTCTACAGCGGTTTTTTGCTGGGGTGTGATAATCATATCATGCATCTAGTGTTGCAAATACTCTGTCTTCCCTTGTCCTTCAGTCATCTTTTCCTGTTTGCTTTTCCTTCCCTGATGCGCTGGCATAGATATCTACAAGCTACCTAGAAGCTGAGAGAGTTTTCATTTTAGGGCAGCTATGAATTATAACAAAGATGGATTGTTGTCAGAGCTGCATTACCTTTTAAATATGTGACTTCAAATGATTTTATATTACTTTTAGTACAAAATACTGTATATTGCTACAAGCGTGCCCTCCATATTAATCTTTCACCACCCTCTACCTGACCTCTGTGTTCTGCCCTTCAATTTGAAATTTTTTGTCTCTCCACCTAAACTGTGATCTCTCACCTCTGGACCTCTGCACATGATGTTCCAATGCCTGGGCCATTCTTTGCCTCATCTCACCAACTTCCCACCTTTCCCCCAATATACATTCTCGGCCTGCTAATATTGGGGGTGAAAAATGAGTTTCAGGTGAAAGATGAGTTATCTGAGAGGCCTTCCATGATTTACCTTCCCCTCTAGACTAGGTACCTCTACCATGGGCCTGTACACCCATCACTTCCTTTGTTGTCACAATTTATTCTAATTGTCTATTTAAGTCTATATTCTTTGCTAGACTGTAAACTCTTAGTTAAGGTAGAGATTAGATCTTTTTTGTTTACTTTTTGTGCTTAGCCTGTGATAAGCACTCAATAAATATTTCTTGAAGAATAAATGCATTTAGACAATGTGACATTGTTTTTTTTTTTTTTTTTTTGAGACGGAGTCTTGCTCTGCCACCCAGGCTGGAGTGCAGTGGCCGGATCTCAGCTCACTGCAAGCTCCGCCTCCCGGGTTTACGCCATTCTCCTGCCTCAGCCTCCCGAGTAGCTGGGACTACAGGCGCCCGCCTCGTCGCCCGGCTAGTTTTTTGTATTTTAAGTAGAGACAGGGTTTCACCGTATTAGCCAGGATGGTCTCGATCTCCTGACCTCGTGATCCGCCCGTCTCGGCCTCCCAAAGTGCTGGGATTACAGGCTTGAGCCATCACGCCCAGCCCCGTGACATGTTTATGGTTGTTTTGATTTTGCCTTTTCTCTTTGGTCTGAGGACATTTACACCATGAGGTATTGTTCACTCCCTAGTTGAGGGTAACTGTGGGAAGACTCTGTAGCATCAGGTCCTACACAGAGTGAATGCTGCGATGTCAGAAGCATCTGGGGAACGTTCTTATGCAGTTAGTGGTGCTTTTCACACTAGGTGTTACACTTACAGGAAGCCCAAGGCATTTAGATGTGACTGCACATGATGTTTATATTAGAAGAGCTCTTGTTTGTGAAAGGTTGATCACTTCATAGAAAACCCACCAGAGAGAATAGTGACCTTGGTTAAATAAAGGAGGTAATATATTGAGAGATCTTTTAAAATCTCTTCTCTGTTCAGTGGTGAGTAGTCTGTTCTGAGCAGGGTTGCCCAGGTCTCTTTGGGTTATGGGTTGTAATCACTGTGAGTGGCATCATCTTTTACATTGAAGAGCAAATATATATATATATACACACATATATAAGCAAATATATATATATATATACACATATATATTTGCTTATATATGTGTATATATATATTTTTTTATTAATTAATTTATTTATTGAGACAGAGTTTTGCTCTTGTTGCCTAGGCTGGA
>NW_016821387.1:0-1594 GCF_001698545.2 Rhinopithecus bieti | reverse complement strand
TGGGATTACAGGCTTGAGCCACCGCGCCCGGCCGAGCTACACATTTCATTTGGTTTATATGTTTCTTAAGTTTTTCTTAACCTTAATCATCCCCCCGCCCTTTTTTTTTTTTCTTTTTGAAATGGAGTTTTGCTTTTATTGCCCAGGCTGGAGTCCAGTGGCGCGATCTCGGCTCACTGCAACCTCCATCTCCTGGGTTCAAGCGATTTTCTTGCTTCAGCCTCCCGAGTAGCTGGGATTATAGGCATGCACCACCAGACTTGGCTTATTTTGTATTTTTAGTAGGGAGAGGGTTTCACCATGTTGGCCAGTCTGGTCTCGAACTCCTGACTTCAAGTGATCCACCCACTTCCACCTCCCAAAGTGCTTGGATTACAGGCATGAGCCAGTACACCCAGCCAGTAATCCCCTTTCTTAACTCATACCCGCTGTGCTCCTTTCCCATGCTGTTTACTTGTTGAAAAAACTGGTTTATTGTTCCAGGAGAATTTTCCACATTTTGGATTTGGCTGATTGAATCCTTGTTGTGGTATTTAACATGTTCCTTTACTCCTCGTATTTCCCACAAATTAGTAGTTAAATACAGAGCAGTGGTTCTGAACTTTACTGAAGCTTTAGAATTATCTGGAGAGCTTTTAGTTATCCTGATCCCTGGGCCGGATAAATTAATGAGAGCCCATGAGGTAAAATGTCATCTCAATATTTAAAAAAATTTACCAAGTGATTTCCATCTGTAGCCAAGATTGAGAGCCCTAGTTGGTAGAGCTTCATGAGTTTAGGTTCGGTTTCTTTGGCAAGAAATGCTTATAGAGAGTGATTATATAATTTATTTGCAATCAGACAATTTTGAGAATGAAAGGGGGTGCTACTAATGATTATACAGAAGGAATAGTTTAAACTGGAATTGTTCTAGACAAATTAGAATGTATAGTCACCCCATTAGATGGGGCTGTGAATTCTTGTTGGATCATTCTAGGAGGTAACATAAGTGGTGGTTCTACTTTTAGTGATACTAAATGAATCATTTGGTTTAGGTTCTGTCAGTGGGATCCGAACTTAATTTATTTTTAACTTTTCACTTAATGGATTTATCGGCCAATGATAATTGTTGCCTATATCCATTGTTTCATTAGAAGAGTGATTTTTTTTTTTTTTGGTCATTTCTTTTGTATTTATTAACTGGAATTCTTTCTTTTTTTTTTTTTGAGACGGAGTCTCGCTCTGTCGCCCAGGCTGGAGTGCAGTGGCCAGATCTCAGCTCACTGCAAGCTCCGCCTCCTGGGTTTACGCCATTCTCCTGCCTCAGCCTCCCGAGTAGCTGGGACTACAGGCGCCCGCCACCTCGCCCGGCTAGTTTTTTGTATTTTTTAGTAGAAACGGGGTTTCACCGTGTTAGCCAGGATGGTCTCGATCTCCTGACCTCGTGATCCGCCCGTCTCGGCCTCCCAAAGTGCTGGGATTACAGGCTTGAGCCACCACGCCCGGCCTTGGAATTCTTTCATAAAGAATTTCCTCATCAATTATTTGGTTACCTTGTAATATGGTTTGTAAAGAAAAGCAGGATAAATGCTTATTTTTTTCCCCTTTATCAATA
>NW_016821386.1:32849-35355 GCF_001698545.2 Rhinopithecus bieti | reverse complement strand
AACTAATGTGGTTCAAAGGCACAGGTAAATCTGCTAATTTTCTACAAACAAGGAAGGCTTTATTCTTTTCCTGGAGAGAAAACATTGAAGAATCCCCCTTCTTTAATAAAAATTCTTTTTTTAAAATTTTTTTGTTATACTTTAAGTTCTAGGGTACATGTGCACAACGTGCAGGTTTGTTACATATGTATACATGTGCCATGTTGGTGTACTGCACCCATTAACTCGTCATTTACATTAGGTATATCTCCTAATACTATCCCTCCCCCTCCCCCCACCCAATAAAAATTGTTAATGGAAAGAAAGATAAAATGTTATGATCTAACCGAAAAACTATTTTACAGTATAATGGGGTAGCTCATTAAGAATTCATTAAATCAAAAGTTACAGAATAATACGGTTAAAAAAAGTGTTAAGCTGGTAGTAATAGATGACTATCAAGAATAAACACCAAAAAGAAGCTTTTCAGTGATTGTCTTATTGGGGCATTTAAGAAGTCCAGCTTCTCTTCACAGTAAGGAACATTCTAATTGTACAAAAGCAAGTTATAACAAAGTAAGTTTCACATCCTAGTACTGTGTAACCATCTGATTGGACATTCTAAAGTTCTGTCTATATTTTTCTGAGGTATTGGAATTTACCTAATTCCAAATGTGTTCCTGATCCACCAATGTGCATGGCTAAATTAGTCAAAGCCAGTAAAACAGGAGCAAGATGTAGAAGTTGTATACAACTTTCTTTAAATGGTGTTTAGAACCCCATTTAAGTGGACTCATTGAACGAAAACTTAAGACTTAATGGAAAAGTTGCTGAACAAATGCAATTCAAAGACCTTTAACATTCATGACAAATATGCATTCACACACACATCTCAGGAGGATGCAGCCTATGTCTGCAGTTCACAGAACAGGGTTACAATATACATAACAGTTCAGGTTGTATATGTCAGAGCAGGCACGAGCAGAAGCAGAAATCCAGCCCAAGCTATACTAACCAAGCCTTGTGTCTTGCACAGGACTGTGTCAGGCCGAAAGGAGTGCCTTGTTGTAGTTCATCTTTCCAGGAAGGCACCTTTTTGTAATTAATCCGTCTAGAGAAAGTGACTTTTAGTAACTGGTAGAAAAGTTGCTGTATGTGTTGTAGTGGCCCTATTACTTAGTCATCTTTTCCTATTGCCTTTCTTAAATCCTAACTTTCTTTGGACTTACAAATACAATTGTGTTTGAGAGAATAGTTAGTAAGCAGTTAAATTTTACAAAATCAAGCTTACTCAGTATTTCCATAGCTGCGATTCTGTGCTAGCTATACCGGTAATTTTGGAGGTAGAATTTTAGAATAAATGTCTGTGTGTGTCTATGTTTGTATATGTATGCAGACACACACATACGCACTACTCTAAATACTACACACAACCAATGAAATCACCCTTCCTGCTCTATGGCCATTATACTGGCTTCTAAGTATCAACAATGAGGAGCTGATGCACACACTTCAGGCAGTTTTCAAATTATTAAAATATTTTTATTTACAATGTGATGTTTTAGTTCAACTGTACGTTAACTGTGATGCATTTTGATCCCATAGCTCTCCTTTTGATAACAATGCACCTGCTCTGTGAAAAGACAATAGTCACTAGTCCACTTCTTTCTGTACTCTACTTCATTTAGTGAAAATTGTCTAATAAGTTAAAATCTGAAAGGTGTGCATTTCTTCATGCCTAACATACCAAAGTCCCTGCAATGACAAAAGTGTTACAGCTTCAGAATGAGATATGTAAAGTTATTTTTCTTATTACAAGTGCTTCTGCTTCAAGGATCATTTACTTCTAAAACTTAGGTTGTTTCAATTATCATGATTTCAGCTAAAAAATAAATCCAAATTTGTTTATGTCACAGAAAAAAGGATTAATTCGTATTTAAAAAAGAGAACGTCTGGGAATTCGAACTAATAACTAGAACTAGCAAAGTAGTCTGGTCACGGTGGCTCACATCTGTAATCCCAGCATTTTGGGAGGCCGAGGTAGGTGGATCACTTGAGGCCAGGAGGAGTTCAAGACCAGCCTGGCCAACTTGATGAAACCCCATCTCTACTAAAAATACAAAAATTAGGTGGGCATGGTGGTGCATGCCTGTAACCCCAGCTACTCAGGAGGCTGACGCATAGAATCACTTGAACCCGAGAGGCAGAGGTTGCAGTGAGCCAAGATGGTGCCACTGTACTTCAGCCTGGGCAAGAAAGCAAGACCCTGTCTCAAAAGAAAAAAAAGGAAAATAAATTTTAAAAATATATACATGTATATAGAATGTCTCTGCTATATATCCTAATGCATTTACTTATGTAGCTCTAGCAAAACTCCTTCTTATGCTTGGCAATGAAATGCAAAGTTGTAATTAAGTTTTCTAATTTTCAAAGGTCTTGCAAAAGTTACATGACCTTCATTTTCTAAATTGTTTCAAATAAATTATTCCAGCTAAGCTTAAACTTTTAGTTTCATACTATGTTCCTC
>NW_016821386.1:26944-28651 GCF_001698545.2 Rhinopithecus bieti | reverse complement strand
TTTGTAGTTTTAGTAGAGACGGGGTTTCACCGTGTTAGCCAGGATGGCCGGCTAGTTTTTTGTAGTTTTTAGTAGAGACGGGGTTTCACCATGTTAGCCAGGATGGTCTCGATCTCCTGACCTCGTGATCCGCCCGTCTCGGCCTCCCAAAGTGCTGGGATTACAGGCTTGAGCCACCGTGCCCGGCCCCAGTCAGCTATTTTTAACATGTATCTCAAATACATTGTCAATAAATACAGACTGAAAATGGCATAAGTCTAAAAAATCTAGTCCTCACTTGCTAGCAGCCAATAGTGGTAGGCATTGAAGAACCATGTGCCAAGTATACATTTTCCAGGCACTGAGTAGAGAACACCAAACTAAGTTCTGGGAGTGGAGTGGGGGGTGAAAGAATTAAAAACTCAGCCCCTAACCTTGAAGAATATTTGATGAAACTAGAGAAGAAAACAAAAATTTTAAATGCCTCTTCCAATGGACTAAAAAGATATGCTTCAAACTTTTAATTATCAAAATTATCATCCTAGAGAAAATGGTTCAGTTAAACACCCCTACCACAAGAGTGGAAAACAACTTTTTAATAAGAAAGTTCAGCTCAGGAAGCTTCCGAGACTGTGGGTCAGGGTGTATCATTAAAATTTTGGAGCACACTGTTCACCATGGGAGAGACAATACTTCAAAGATGTCACTTATCACCTTGATAACTGCCCTTTAATGATGCCATGAAAGGAGACTGTTCACATTATACAACTTATCACCTTAACACTTTACCATGTTATATCTTTGTTTCTGCAGTGCTCTTTTTCTTGATTCATTTGTTAAGATATTCTAGCAGCTAAAAGAAGTAAATTTAGTGGGCAGGATGACAGAAATGTTACTAGTTATAACAGTACTAATATGATATATTTAGGAACTTAACATAATAGTACTTAATACTATAACATCCCACTAGATGAAGGAATATCTATTACTTCTAATAATCGGGAATTTTCACATACTTACGTAAACAAATTCGTCAAAACTTATTTTCCCATCTTTATTCCTGTCACCATCCAGCATGAGTTTCTGAATAATTTCTCTCACTTTATATCCTGGTAATGGCATATTAGCTTCCTTGAAGAGCTCATGAAGTTCATAGTCACAAATGAATCCGTTGCTGTTGAGATCTTTGTAAAAAAGGAGAGCAAGCAAAAAAGGAAAAAATTGAGAGACATAATTTATTAAGAGTATTTTCCTTCATTTGAGGCTCAGTTCATAAGCTCACTTAAATAAAATATTTTCTTGTTGTGGGGAACATAAGATTGTTTGAAAGGGAAATGGACATTTTAGTGAAAAAAGCAAGGTTTTATATCATGTATCCTGTGATTTAAGCAATGTGTATGTAGATTTACTTAAAAAGAGCATCCCTAAGTTCAAGAAAGCATAGTTGGTTAATACAATTATTATTAACTTGGAGTTAATAGGATTTAAAAAAAAGAACTAATAGATTGTAAACCTACAAAACACTTCCATAGTGTAGAACAATTTCTACTGTAACTATAGGAATTTTGTGTTTCTTATTCTTCCATTGCTCTAAAAGAACTTTTAGGAACTTAATGCTGATTCTGTTTCAAAGCACATCTGAAATTAAGCAATCACGTTCAGTGCCAATTATTTTAAGAGTTAATGTAAATAAACATTAATTCAAGACGAATACAGAGTTCATAAAAA
>NW_016821386.1:21737-23941 GCF_001698545.2 Rhinopithecus bieti | reverse complement strand
CCTCCCCATGATAGGCCCCAGTGTGTGATGTTTCCCTTCCCGAGTCCAAGTGATCTCATTGTTCAGTTCCCACCTATGAGTGAGAACATGCGGTGTTTGGTTTTCTGTTCTTGTGATAGTTTGCTGAGAATGATGGTTTCCAGCTGCATTCATGTCCCTACAAAGGACACAAACTCATCCTTTTTTATGGCTGCATAGTATTCCATGGTGTATATGTGCCACATTTTCTTAATCCAATCTGTCACTGATGGACATTTAGGTTGATTCCAAGTCTTTGCTATTGTGAATAGTGCCGCAATGAACATACGGGTGCATGTGTCTTTATAGCAGCATGATTTATAATCCTTTGGGTATATACCCAGTAATGGGATGCCCAGCCAATTTTTTTATTTAAAAAAGTATCTTTAGAGACAGGGTCTCATTCTGTTGCCCAGGCTGGAGTACAGTGGCACTATCATAGCTCACTGCAGCCTTGAAATCCTGGGCTCAAGCAATCCTCCCACCTCAGCCTCCTGAGTAGCTGAGACTACAGGCTTTCACCACTATGCCCAGCTAACTTTTTGTCGTATTTTTTGTAGAGACAGGGTCTCACTATATTGACCAAGCTAATCTCAAACTCCTGGCCTCAAATGATCCTCCCACCTTGGCCTCCCAAAGTGTTGGGATTACAAGTATGAGCCACTGTGCTTTGACTCTAGTTTAGACTGGAGTATATAACAGGTATATAACAGGTATTGTTCTTTTTGTATTCTCAGTGTTATAATAGAAGTGGAAGGTAGAGATGTTTTAAATTCGATGTGGGAGAACTACAGTGGATTCAAAACTATATGAAACTGACTAAGGCCCAGAAAGTCTATCTGGCTGTCTATTTGTATTAGGTTAGAATACAGGTCTGGTGGCTGGGACTGGTGGCTCATGCCTGTAATCCCAGTGCTTTGGGAGGCCGAAGCAGGAGGATCAGTTGAACCCAGGATTTCGAGGCTGCAGTGAGCTATGACGGACGGCATCATTGCACTTTAGCCTGGGCACAAGTGAGACACTGTCTCAAAAGCAAAAACAAAAAACTCCAGAAGTTTGGGTCACAGGGAGAATTACTATTTGCATGAATCCTTCCTAAAATAACCTCCCTTGAGCATTAATTAGAAGACAGTTCACTGAAGTGATTAAAAGATGCCAGGAAGTAGCCACCCTAAAACATAACTAACATAAAATAACCACATTTGGAAATTTCATTTTGAAGTAAGGGTAGTAGTAACAGATGCTTTTAGAAAGGGACAGGAAAATGTTAAAGGAAATTGGAGGAATAAGAATTTGTTATTACATGAAAAACTTCCTTATTAGGCTGCAAATCTCCCGATAAAGATTCTTTTAAATCTTTGTATCTCCCACTCCAATATGTAGCACAATCTTTTGTATATAATAAGCAATGGAAAAAAATTACTTTTGTAGACTCACTGATTCTCAGGAATTGACCAAGGAAAGGATGCTCTAATCCTAGAAGAGCATTTTAAAACAAAACTAAACAACAATGACAAAATACAGAAATAGCACTCAAAGACTGAATGGCAATTCATCAAGAAACCAAAACTTGACAGAAATATCCCTTAAATAACATTCAATCTCATTCCCTTTGTTCTAATCCTGTCCCTACCCAGCAGCCTTCAGATCTGTAATTTGGTTTTCTAAGTGAGCACACCCATCAGGGAGGGCCCAAGTGGACAACCAGTGATAGCTCTCTGGTCAGGATCTCTTTTGTTCCAAATGTAGAAACCTGCTTTGGCTTTAATGAGAAAGGAGATGCGCACTTGTTTAAGTATGAGTCACCCTCCAGAGCAAACTGAGTACTTACCCTGTGGGTAGACATCCACTGGGCTAGATGCCAAAGATACAGAAATGAATCAAATGGAACCCCTGGGTCTTACTTGAAACTGTGGCTACAAAGTCCTTGTAAAAATTTTGAGTCACGTTGAATACATATCCTTACTCTTTCCTGGGATGAGAAAATGTGTGTTCTCTTCTAAAATTTTACCTATTCTGCCATTTTCCCATATTTTAGCCTCCAGTGTTAGTCCCACTTACACTACCTCCCATGATCAAAGGCATTTTAGTGTTAGTACGAGTCAATTTTATCAAGCCTTTCTTAGAGCTCTTAAATCATATATTTTGAAGAAAACAATTTCTTTCTTTCTTTCTTTTTTTTTTTT
>NW_016821386.1:16098-17388 GCF_001698545.2 Rhinopithecus bieti | reverse complement strand
GTTATTTATTCTTCTTTAGAAAAAGTTATGTATTCCAGCATTTAAATTAAAATGGAAACATCATGAAGTACAAAAATTGATAACTAACGTTTCTGCTACTGGGAAGCATGGGAAACAATTGTTGAGAAAATTAAAATAATTATATGAGCTTGGAGATTAAAACTACGCAGGTGCAGAAAGTGAGTGAAAAGAGAACTTTAAATTCTAATACTCAATTTATTGCTAGTAAAGAGAGTTTCAAAGCACTATTAATTGATTGAACAAAACCTATGATTAGCAGTAATTACAGAGATTTTCTCCACACACTATGATTTTGCTGAATTTCTAAGGAGATAATCAAGGCTATTATCGTTAATAGATGGGGAAAATCATCTAATGATTTCCATATTTTGTCGCAATTGAACTGAGACAAAATAGTCTTTCCTGTTCTCTGCCAACCTACCCCCACAAAAAGAAAAAACTGTCCTTCACAGGATAATAAGTTATAGAGCTTGTTTTTAAAATAAAGTGTCCCTGAATTAGGAAAAAAATTTCTGTAACACCTTTGACAGTTGCCTGAGGGTTCTGTAACTAACAACAACTTAAAACTACAAAGATTTTTTTAAAGAAAATCGAAAGACTGCTGGGTCCTTAAATGAGTTTCTAAAAGATGGAGTACACACAAGCATTATTATGCTGAAAAATACATATAAATTTTATATGCTACAATTTAATGGCAAAAACCTTTCATAATAAATTCCACTGTAATGAAAATCTTCACAACAAAGGCCCTCTGAACGTATAGTTGATAATGACAAAAATCCCAGTACATCAAAAGGCTACGTGTATATATTTCCTTGGGTTTCAATCAGTGAAATATTTACTGAGAACCTAACATGTGTGCAACACTATGCTAGATACTGAGTGGACACTACAAAAGAATAATATTCACAACAGGCAGGAATTCTGGATTCCAGAATTTTTTACAGCATATATAGTAATAAGAGCCTGAGTATGTTAGGAACATATGCCTGGCAGGGGCGTTGGCAAACTGTACTCCTATCTTAAACTCTACTTAAACAATAGCTCCACAATGACCTTTTCTTGCAGTCAAACTTCTCATTGATTCCTTACTTAATACAATTTAACTGCTTCTTCTATGAAGATAATTGGTCAATCCTCTTTATGTCATTAAGCTTTTAAGGGACAATGAAGTTCTTTTACTTGTAAAATGTATTCCAAGTCTCATCAGGTAAATAATATCTGAATTATCTTTAATTTTAAGGAATATTGCACATATTATTTCCAAGA
>NW_016821386.1:9991-13112 GCF_001698545.2 Rhinopithecus bieti | reverse complement strand
CTATTATAACAATGATTTTGGACGAAGAAAATGAAAATGATTACATGTTGCTTTCTCCTTTTTTGCGTTAGGTTTTTTCTCTCTTCTGATTTATTTTTTTGGTAGACTTTATTTTCTTTATTTCTTTTCTTTTTTGTAAAGACAGGGTCTTGCCACCTTGCCCAAGCTGGTGTCTAAGTCCTGGGCCAAGGGATCCTCCCACCTCGGTCTCCCAAAATGCTGGGATTACAGGTGTGAGCCACCGTGCCCGGCCAATAGACGTTATTATTAGAGTAGTTTTAGGTTCACAGCAAAATCAAGCAGAAGTTACAGAGAGTTCCCATATACAGCCACATGTTGCTTAAACACAGAGATGTGTTGTGAGAAATGCATTGTTAGGTGATTTTGCCATTGTGCAAGCATCACAGAGTGCACTTACACAAACCTAGATGGTATAGCTTACTACACACATAGGCTATACGGTATGGCCTATTGCTCTTAGGCTACAAATGACACAGCAGGTTACTGTAGTAAACACTGTAGGCAATTGTAACACAATGGTATCCGTATATCTAAACACAGAAAACGTACAGTAAGAATATAGTATAATCTTATGGGACTACTATCAGATATTTGATCAGTCATTGACCAAAACATCCTGTACCTCAGTGGTACATTTGTTACAACTGATGAACGTACATCATTACCACCCTAAGACTCTGGTGAACATTAGGGTTCACTCTTAGTGTTGTACAATCTGTGGGTTTGGACAAATGTATAATGACATATATCCACCATTACAGTATTACATAGAGTAGTTCCACTGCCCTAAAGATGTTGCCTTTCCAAAAAAAAGTATACTATGGGTTAAATTTCACAAACTATACAAAATACATTTTGAGATCTTATATTTATCCCTTTTAGACATTTTATTAAAAGGCAACAAATTACTCACCAACTCAAGTTTTGGCCAAGAAGTGTAATGCTCGGTATAAAGAGGTAGGGGCTGGAAGTGGCAGGGAGGGATTCATAAGAGAGCTGGGCCACATCTATCTTTTTCACAGAATTGTTGCTATTTCTAGAATTTATCACAGCCCCTGGCACATAGTAAGGCACTCAATAAAACAGAACTTTAATGAAATTAATCCCTTCAACAACTATACAGCAAGTATTATTAATACATTATACAAATTCATTTACATATTAATATCCTGAACCCTCACAATAGTTCCAGGAGCTACATATTCTAATCTCCTTTTTTTCTTATTAGAAGACTTGGACTCTCAGGACTGGAATTCACACTCAGGTTTCTCAAATCCTGGAGAAGTTTTAAAATGACCATATGATGCTATTAGCTAAGTTTTTACCATAATGTAACAGACACATGTAGTGACTGGTGTTTTAAAAATTAAATAAAACCATCAGCCGGGCACAGTGGCTCACGCCTGTAATCCCAGCACTTTGGGAGGTGGAGGCAGGTGGATTGCTTGAGGTCAGGAGTTCGCGACCAGTCTGACCAACATGGTGAAACCCTGTCTCTACTGAAAATACAAAAAGTAGCCGGGTGCCTGTAATCCCAGCTACTCGGGAGGCAGAGTGAGGCAGGAGAATTGCTTGAACCTGGGAGACAGAGGTTGCAGTGAGCCGAGATCGCACCACTGCACTCCAGCCTGGGTGACAGAGTGAGACTGTTTCAAATAAAATGAAATAATATAAAATAAATAACATTAGACTCTTAAAAAAAGATATAAAACAAAGCTCGCCTATTTACTTTTCTTACCTATGATATCAAGATGCCACTAAAGATAGATAACTTCTCAGTAGACAGGTTGGATGAAAATACCTTTCAGAGTAATCACAGGATCTATGAGGAAAAGCAAGTTCGTAAGTTAGTAATGAAGTTAGGCTTTGTGGTTTTTGCTGTTGTTGTTGTTTGTTTGTCTGTTGAGACAGGGTCTTACTCTGTTGCCCAGACTGGAGTGCAGTGGTGCGATCACGGCTCACTGCCACCTTGACTTCCCAGGCTCCTCCCTCTCAGGTGATCCTCCCTCCTCAGCTTCCCAAGTAGCTCAGACTATAGGCGTGGGCCACCATGCCTGGCTAATTTTTGTATTTTTTGTGGAGATGGGGTTTCACCATTTTGCCCAGGCTGATCTTGAATTCCTGGCTTCAAGCAATCCACCCACCTCAGCCTCCCAAAGTGCTGGTATTACAAGTATGAGCCACCATGCCCAGGCCTGAAGTTAGGCATTTTAAAGATCAAGAATAAAAAGAACTGCAATCCCAGCACTGCGGGAGGATTGCTTGAGGCTAAGAGTTCGAGACCAGCTTGGGGAACACAGTGAGACCTCATCTCCAAAAAAAATTTTTTTTTTAAATTCATAAGTTAAATGCAAACGAATAGTAGTAATTCTAAAATATTGTTTCACGAATGTGTTCAACACTCCTCATTACAAAATACGACATAGGATTTATTCCAATTTTCTTCACACCTTTCAAACAATCATGTTTTCAATAAAAAATTATTACACATCTTCATGAATTATACCATGGAGAATAACGGCACAGAAAGTTTAAAAGTAAGACCATCTCAGAAATCTAAAACATGTGGCCTCTCTCCTTTACCTCTAAAGGTCCTTTCCAGTTTGGGCAGATTGTGAGCCAGTAATAATTTAAAGTATGTGAGTAAAAAACAACTTAAAGAAAACCATACAACTGAGCTTATTCTCACACTACCATATCACTTCTATGCAAAAGAAAATTAGGGCTGGGTGCAGTGGCTTATGTCTGTAATCCCAGCACTTTTGGAGGCCAAGGCGGGCAGATTACTTGAGCCCAGGAGTTCGAGACCAGCCTGGCCAATATGGTGAAACCCCGTCTCTACCAAAAATACAAAAATTATCCAGGAGTGGTGGTGCGTGCCTGTAATCCCAGCTACTCTAGAGGTTGAGGTGGGAGAATCACTTGAGCCTGAGAGGTCGAGGCTGCAGTGAGCCATCAGTGCATCACTGCAAAAAAAAAAAAAAAAAAAAAAAAAAAAAAGAAAGAAAAAAGAAAAAGAAATTAGATAAGATGGTTCTGGACATAAACCACTCCTGCCCCCCACCCTGCTTATCCCTGCTGACCAGTTGGGCTCTGATTA
>NW_016821386.1:4044-7200 GCF_001698545.2 Rhinopithecus bieti | reverse complement strand
CAGCTGACTGAATAATCTACTTATTCATCTGTGTCATTCAGTACCATGAGGTCCAGGAGAAAGGGAATGCACGCGGGAAACTCATCTGGGGGTAACCAACTTTGATCATAAACTTGATTTTTTTTTTTTCTTGAAATTGAAAGGCAGCCAAAAGATAAAAACAGGATATTCATCATAGACTTCATCCCAGCCACTAGTATGGTAAATAGAATTGGAAAAGAGAAGCTCATCACTTAAATCAGAGATTGGGCAACACATACTTGAGCTCCTAAAATGAACAAGAAGGCAACAAAGAGGGGACAAAACATGGAAGAAATACATTATTTCACTATAAATGAAAATAAACAAGTTAGCCACCATTATGTGTGAACAATTCAAGAATGATCAGAAAAGGGGTGTTGTCACCTTCCTCCATCCAAAACAGGCAGTGTTTTTGAACACCCACACTTTGCATACCTACCTTTACCAATAGAAACTGCCACCCTGCCACCTCCCTAGTTAGGTAAGTGAACAGCTCAGCACTAGTCTCTAGCTTGGATGGGTGTGCAACACTGTGGGCTAAAACTCACCTATTCATACTATGATTACTAAAGTTCCAGTCTCATGTTTCCTAATGACTTTGGAAGATTCCCAACTTGAATGTCTACCACACTCACCCACTTATTTATTTATATTCATCAAGCGTTAACTTAAGGCTTAGTATGCACCAGGCACTGTGTTGGGTGCTCCAGAAAGAAACAATTAGGATCCAAATTCCCTTCTTTCTGGAAGAGGTTACTGTCTAGTGGGGAAACAGATGGAAAACAAAATACAACATTAGTGCTATCATGCCATCATAGTCATATATACTAAGTGGTAGGTGTCAGGAAAGTTTTTTCCGAGGTGACGTTTGAACTCTGCCTTTGAGTGCAAGTAGGATTTTCTCAGACATCCCCAGTAAGGGCATTCTCAGAGAGACATCACTGGTAAGGGCATTGTGCCTAGGGTTAATGACAGACACACTTGCAGCAGCAGATCAGGGTCCCATTTGGAAGTGGCCAATGGAGAAGGAAAGTCAGCGAGGAAGATTCAAGTTAGGAAAGTCTAAGTGTCTCCAATCTATCTTACTGCCACATTATTTTCCCTGTTTTTCCTAACTCTTTCTCCTGCCAAATCAGATCTCATTTTCAACTTTCCCACTTTCCTCTGTCTCCAGACTGCAGTTTGACCATAAAAAACAAAGGGAGGATCAGTCAACTTCCAATCCCTCTGGATTCTTGCCTTGCAATCTTTGAGATTCTTTCATCGTATCTGTTTATCACCTCTTGTCTGGCCTACTCCAAAAGCTTTTTATCAGATCTGCCTGCTGTTCCGTCTTCCTCCAGTGCAATCTTTACACTGCTAACCTCCTGAAGAGTAGACCTTATAAACATTTCATACAAAAGAAAGTCCCTTTTTAGTACAGCATTCAAGCCCCTACACTTTTCTGACTTGACTTCTTGCTAATGTCTGCCCATCTTTCCAATGTTACTTCCCATTATACGGACTACACCCTTGAACCCAACACTCTCAAGAGACCTTATTCCCCAAACAGGCCATGTATTTTCCCACTTCTTCCACTCCCTGGAGAGACCACTGGGTCTCTCCAGTGGAATGCTCTTCACCCATCTATCTAGACACTTCAAAAGCATATTTCAGGAAGTATCTTCAGATTGTCCACACCCAAGATAAAATTTATCTTCCCAGTACTCTCACGAAACTGTGTTTCTTCTATTACAGCTGGTCCTGGATTCTCCTCTATCAGTACCTTTTGTTTTATCCTGGTCTCTTCTGCTTTTCCTGTCTCCCATTAAAAACTTCCTCTCTCTCTATCTGCTTCTCAAGGTTAGAATACCCTCCTCTATTTTTCCTCTCTCTCTATCCAAATTCTACTCACCCTTCAAGCAAGGTCCAGAAGCCTCATCCTCTCCCAAAGCATGTTTCCCAATGACTCCACCTCCCACTGATCTTTCACTTCAACTCCCATAGAATTTAGAATCTTGCCACAAAATTTAGAAATGTAATTATAGACTTCTCTCTATAGTTACATAAGTAGATATGAGGACAGTCTAGCTGGGACTTCCATTGTCCTACTTGGTTCAGTTTATCTACCTTCTTTACACAGATTCTTAAACTTGGTCAAAGAGAACAATCTTCCTCAGTAAAACAGAACACTTCTTTCACGAATAGCACTCAAAAACTTGTGTAATTCTTTGCTCTGCAAGTCTCATTTCAAGATTGTTTGTTTCTGGAGAACACTCTAAACTTCACCTTTTACCCCCACTGCTGGATGTTGGTTACACAGGCATGGCTTAAAAAATACACCAACTGAGGCTGAGGGTAGTGGCTCATGCCTATAATCCCAGTGCTTTGGGAGGCAGAAGTGGGAGAATTGCTTGAGGCCAGGAGTTCGGGACCAACCTGTACAACATAGCAAGACTCCTTCTCTAAAAAAAACAAAAAAGAAAGAAAAAAATTTAAATCAGCCGGCATGGTGGCCTAAGCCTGTAGTCCTAGCTACTAGGAAGGCTGGGGCAGACGGATCACTTAAACCCAGGAGTTTGAGGCTGCATTGAGCTATGGTTGCCTGCCTCTAAAAAAAATAAAATAAAATAAAAATAAAAAGTAAATAAAATACTCCAACCAATTGCAATGTTTAGAGGGTAGTGAAAATTCCCAGTATTCCCAATACCCAGTGATTACGGCAATGAGAATTTGAAAGTTGAAACGTCTGTAGAGTTCCATAACTTCATTCCCTAAATTGTATTAGGGAATAAACAAGTGCCTGGAATAGTCACTGACTTTGCCCAGGACACAAAGTTGTGAAGCACAATTAAAAAGATGTATTTCTCGGCCAGGTGCAGTGACTCATACCTGTAATCCCAGCACTTTGCGAGGTCGAGGCAGGCAGATCACGAGGTCAGAGATCAAGACCATTCTGGCCAACATGGTGAAGCCCTGTCTCTACTAAAAATACAAAAATTAGCAGGGTGTGCCTGCACGCTCCTGTAGTCCCAGCTACTCAGGGGGCTGAGGCAGGAGAACTGCTTGAACCCAGGAGGCGGAGGCTGCAGTGAGCCGAGATCGGACCACTGCACTCCAGCCTGGGCGACACAGCGAGACTCCGCCTCAAAAAAA
>NW_016821386.1:0-1113 GCF_001698545.2 Rhinopithecus bieti | reverse complement strand
ATCATTTAAATGTTTCTCAGGCAAGAATTTTGCAGCTATTTAATGCAAGTCTTAATTATGATCTAAAAGCCCCTTTTCCTGGGATGAAGAATACTATTTCAAACCCAAAGGCACAACAAAAAAACACCTCTCCCTCCCCTAGCTTCAGAAAGCTAAGATACATTAACTAACTTCTTAGATTGAAATAGCCCACTTTTCTTTTAAAAGGTCTAATGTCTTCCATACCTCCTAAGTAAACTTTTACATCTACCCCAAAAATCTGAATAATTTATGGGAAAATAAATCTGCTGCTAATGAAATTCATTAATGTTCATACCTAAGAAGTATTTTCAGTTTCCTTTCTTATGAAAATTAACATATGTTGGAGTGAAGCCAAGGGCAACTTTCAGGGATATGTGTGTGGGGTGTGTGTGTGCCTGTGTGTGTGTGTGTGTGAGAGAGAGAGAGAGGGAGAGAGAGAGAGACATTACGCAAGATCAGACTAGTTATCATGCTTCCTTTCAATTTAAAATAAAAATGCCATAAAATATTGTGACCTACAACTCAAATCACTATATACACTAAGCAGAAAGCTATCGGCAAGTCACTGAAAATGCCTCCTACAGTGTTATATACCTTGCTTATATGTTAGCAAATACAGCACTTGTTAATTGAAAAAACTGGTTTGTTTTGTTTCATACTTCACTTTTTACTTCATATGCGTATACTAAGTACAACCAGTCCAAGAGGTGATTCAACTCAGAGTGAGGATTGACTATGTAACTAGCTATACTTCCCTTTGCTGGAAATATGGGGAAATTAAACTTATATGACAACCATGTGATGGAAAATCCTGATATATCCGAGCACCAGAAATCACTATTGCTGCCAAGTACCAATACCATCAAAATTTAATCACCAGTGATTTTTATTATTTTATAAATTATAAACATTGAGACAACTGTTTGATTTAACCCACTTAGGAAGAGTAGAATACTAATTTAATCATGGCATGTTCTGTCATGACAGCCACCTCAATCTCCATTTTACGCAATTTTGAAAAACCATTTAACTGGGATCAAAGGCATTTGAAATTCCTCCCCCACCACAAATATAGACAATAATTTCTATTAT